>NC_069682.1:21343288-21643288 GCF_023699985.2 Odocoileus virginianus
CCAAAGCTCTTTTGTTTATAAAGTAGGTATGTTTAAGGACAGTTATCTTGGTGATGGTTTTGAGTTATGAGCTGAACTAGCCACTTTTTTCCAGAAATCATTTCTCCATGAAAAGACAACTGGAACCTGTTTATTCCATTCTGGGTATCTGACAGGCACTTGCTCAAAGAGGAACAAAGCTGCTGGCTCAGCTCTGTGCTGTCATTTCACAGGAAACCCACTGATAAAATTTAAGCTTTCAAGTGAAAATGAAAACTTTAAAAAACTTGTATCCACCACCCTGAGCTTGACAGCTTCTTAATATAGAAAGGCTTTTCTAATGAGGCAGGTGGCAATATTTATGTGGCTTCCTGATACTGTTTAATGAAATGTGCTAGTATTTGGAAGAACTCGTAACTTGGTTAACCCATTGTTCAAAATGACGGAAGCATGATGTATTCAGATCAATGCATGCAGACAGACTGATGGGTTTTAAAAAGTTCACTGATGAGATTTCAGATTCCACACTGTAACTCAGCTTTGAGAAATTACCACTTGTCAGGCCTACGTGTGCCATCAAAGAAAAATACCCACAAATTTCTGAAAAAGTTATTTTAAAAACCCCTTCCTTTTTCCAACTACATATTTGTGTAAGGTCTGATTTTTTTCATACTCTTCAAGTAACATGCAATAGATGGACAGCAGAAGCAGACGGGACGTTTCTGCTCTCTCACCAAGGCAGACATCACAGAGGTTTGCAAAGATGTGAAACAATGCCACCTGTCCCACTAAACATTTTGATTTGAAAGATACTTTTCATAAAGATATGCTAACATTAATAGTTTTACTATTTTAAAAAAACTAAGTTTAAAATTTTTTCTCATTTCTAACATTAAGTATTAGTGTTAACCTACATATGCAGCTTTTGGAGGTCCTCTTTTAAGAGTGTGAAGGCGTCTGAGATAAAAAAATTTGAGACTGACTGATGAAGACCAGAGGTTGGCAGACTTTCTCTGGAAAGGGTCAGAGGGTAAGTGTTTTGCACTTTGCGGTTCAAAATGGTCTCTATGGTAACTACTCAACTCTGCTATTATAGTGCAACCACACATGATACAGAAACCACAGGCATAGTGGGACTCCAATAAAGCTATTAACAAAAATGGCCAAGTTGAACTTGCCATGCGGGCAGGTCATAGTATGCCAGCCTCTGACCCGAACATTGTCTACATCAGTGACCTCAGAAGTCAGAGCCCCTCACTCCACAATCAGAATTTCCAGTGGTCTACCTCCCTCTCCAAATCTTTGAAACAACCTGTCCCTCACCTCCTGACACCCTATTCCAAACTGCATCCTTTCCCCATCCTTCCTGTCTTTTCTTCTGTCCATGGCACGGATCAGTTCCTAGCACACCATGTGACTTACTTATCTGTCTTTGCCCACCAGAATGTCAGCTCGTTGAGGGCAGGTTTGGTCTGTTTTGTTCTTCACACTGTTCCCAGCACTTAAAAGCAGGGCATGGCACATAGCTGGTGTTCAATACATACTAGCTCAATAAATTAGATGTGGTATCTCTCATAGGTACAATAAGAAAGAAAGAAAGAAAATGAAGTTGCTCAATTGTGTCCAATTCTTTACAATCCCATCTACTATAGCCTACCAGGTTCCTCCGTCTGGGGGATTTTCCTGGCAAGAGTACTGGAGTGGATTGCCATTTCCTTCTCCAGGGGATCTTCCCAACTCAGGGACCAAACCCAGGTCTCCCACATCACAGGTGAATGCTTTACTGTCTAAGCCACCAGATCCTCACTTAACATGAAGTGCACTGCTGGCTGCCTAGTGCTTTGAGCTCTGGGTGCCTCTTAAGTGCTCAGCCTGATCAGTTACACACAACACGGATGAACAAGCTTAATGAACAAAAAGATAAAAATCTTACCTTTAAGTCATATTTCCTATATACAGATAAACGGTGGCTGAACACATTTCTTGTAACAATCACATATATTTCAACTCCATCCACATTAAGCCGGTACATGCCCAGGAACTGGGGAAGAAGGGTGATCCCATGACATTCCACTATATACTGCATAAGAAAGAAAGAAAAAAAGGGGGGAAAGATCCAGTCAAAAGCTGTTGGTTCAGATATAAAATAACTCCTCTGCCTATGGTGTTTTACAAAGTGATAGTGGTTTATACAACCATTAATGTCTTATTTACAGAAAATGACCATGTTTATACACCTGAAGACCAGGTCTGAGTGCACCATGCAGACAGATGAGAAAATCTATCTCCAGAGACACTTTTTTCTTAACTTTCCCAACTAATTTGTATATAATGGCATGAGGAGAGAGGACAAGTGACTAGTCCTTTCTATAACTTCTTTAAAGTGAAATCATGACCTGGGTTCTCCATCTTCCTTCCTAGAAGCCTTGATGATGACTTTACGAGGTTCAGGCAGCATCACCTAGCCACTATGATCAACGCCTTTGATAGTGTTAAAGTCGAGACTACAGAGGAAATTGTGGCGAGCGCTCAGTGTTAGAAGCTGGGAGAGTCAGACTCTTGGTTTTCTGTTTCTTATTGAGACTCTAATGTTTAAATTGCTACCAGATAGTCTCCCAGAGCAATAGAAATAAAAACAAATGGGAGCTAGTTAAACTTACATGCTTTTTGCACAGCCAAGGAAACCATAAACAAAATGAAAACACAACCTATGGAATGGGAGAAAATACTTGCAAATGATGCGATTGACTAGGGCTTAATTTCTAAAATATACAAATAGCACATACAACTCAACAAAATAAACCCAATCGAAAAAAACAGAACACATAAGTAGACATTTCTCCAAAGAAAACACAGATGGCCACCAGGTACATGAAAAGATGCTCAAATCACAAACTATTGTATGTGTGTATATGCCCAGTCATTTCTGACTCTGCAACCCCATGGATTGTAGCCCACCAGGCTCCTCTCTGTCCATGGGATTTCATCCAGGCAAGAATACTGGAGTAGGTTGCCATTTCCTCCTCCGGGGGATCTTCCCAACCCAGGAACTGATCACACGTATCCTGCATTGGCAGACAGATTCTTTACCATTGACCCCCCCTCTCCCCCCGGAGGCCCTTCATCCTAAAGTATAAAGACATTAAAAAACAACCCATCACATACTTTAAATATATGGGAAAATAGAAGGACAAATTTAGAACTCTGACCTCGGAAATAATACATCCAGGTTCAGCTCTGCAAACGAGTCTTTCATAAGTGAAGATCAACTAGAATATAACTGACTTTCACAGGTTTTTAAAATTGTTTTTCAGTATAGTACTAATCTGACATCACTGCCATTTTTGCTAGTAAACATTAATTATTAGAGAAATGCAAATCAAAATGACACTGAGGTGCCACCTCATGCTGGTCAGAATGGCCATTACATTAAAAAATCTACAAATAACAAATGGTAGAGAGGCTGTGGAGAAAAGGAAATGCACCTACACTGTTGGTGGGAATGTAAGTTGGTAAAGTTACTGTGGAAAACAGTATGGAAGTTCCTCAGAAAACTAAAACTAGAATTAGCACATGATCCAGCAGTCCCACTACGTATTGCATGTATATCCAAAGACAAAACTATATAATTCATTAAGATACATGCACCCCTGTGTTCACAGCAGCACTATTCACAATAGCCAAGGCATGGAAACAACATAAATGTCTCTCAACAGATAAATGGATGAAGATAATGTGGTACGAATATACAGTGGAATATTTACTCAGTCATAAAAAAGAATGAAATAATGCCACTTGCAGCAACATGGATGGACCTAGAGATTATCACACTAAGCAAAGTCAGTCAGAAGGAGAAAGACATATTCTACATGATATCACCTCTATGTGGAATGTGAAATACAACACAAATCATCTACAAAACAGCAGACTTGTGGTTGCTGAGTGGGGGGATGGATAGAGGAAGGTAAGAATGGTAGTTTGGGATTACTAAATGCAAACTATCACATATAAGATGGACAAACAACAAGGTCCTGCTGTATAGCACAGGGAACTATATTTGATATTCTGTGACAAATTATAATGGAAAAGAATGTGTAAAAAAAAATATATATATGGGCTTCCCTGGTGGCCCAGTGGTAAAGAATCCACCTGCCAATCAGGAGACACAGGAAGCTCAGTTTCAAGATTTTACGTGTGTGTGTGTGTGTGTGTGTGTATACACACACATATATATATTCATATGTATCAGTGAATCACTTTGCTATACAGAAAAAGTTAATACATTGTAAATCAACTTTACTTCAATAAAATTTAAAAAATAATTTATGAAAAAAATTAATACTTTTTTGGATATGTTAAAATGATTACTTTGTAGATTCACAAGTGACATTGAATAAAAAATTCATGTCAGTGAAAGAAATAATAAATTGCCCACCAAAGCAGTGGTGTGAAGCTCCACAGACAGATGGACACACTCTGGCCCCACATTGGATTCATCACTGGACAAGTCGGTCCCAGCACTGACACCATTTCCGAGAGTTGCAAAAACACAACATGTGTCTATCCCTCTTCAGTGACCATACTCTAAACGGCCACCAGGTGGAGACACTTTTCAAAAGACCATCCTTACAAACTGGGTCCCACTGTACTTTTCAAAGTTAGGTTTTCCTTTCTTTAAAATGAGGGGGAAAGAAGATTCTAAAAAGTTTCTTTGATGCCTGTGACATGTGTGAAATGGCCAGAATAACTTAGCATCAATTGTACCTACTTGTAAAAATTGTACTTACTGTGCCTGTTTACAGACAGATGGCTGGCAGAATAGTCACCATGGTAATGGTGACATTTAAGGTAACTCCTTCTTCATTTAAAAAAAAAGTCCTCAAATTTTTCAGTTGTACAATGCACTTTTATAAAAGTAAGAAAGTAATCAGAATGCCCTGTCACACACTTTAGTGGTAGACACTGCAATAATCAACTCTGATAATAAGAAGCCATCTTAAGACTTTTTTTGAAAGCCTTTAATTTTTATCATTAAAGAAAAGAAGTACAGCATCAGTGGAGGAGTTTGATTTTTCCCACTCAAAGTTTGGAAGATTTTAAAGATGCTTCTGCCCTTAAAAAAAAAACTTACCATAATTGAGCTACATATTTCAATACGATGGCTTTTTCTGAGTAGAGTTTCACCCCCAACTTGTTCCTAATCTGAAGTCAGATGAGAGGAAATTTTTCTATTTCTCGCCTTTCAAAAAACAATAAACTTGAGTTTTGCTAATACAAAACAGGTGGTAAAGAGCTCTTGGCTGAAAGGAAGATTTCTCACGTCTGATGTAAAGACCTAAAAGGAGTGGTTGTCTGGTGCCTCTGAAGAGGGCTGGCTGGCTGGGCCTCGGCCGCATGGAGGCGGAGGGAGTCTAGCCGCATAATTTCAGCAGGAAGGATGGAGGTTCTGGAGCCAGAGAGACGACATGCAGGGGCATCCCGGTGCCTCCACTTACCAGCAGTGGGATACTGGGCAGCTCACTAAACCATCCTATGCTTCAATGTCCTTTTCTAGAAAACAAGCACCGTAATTCCTACCAAGAAGGTTAGGGTGGGGATTACAGGGAGCAGGGTGTCAGCACACTTCACACAACGCCTGTGCTCCGTGCTGCTCTTTCTCCTGCCCGAGGACGGTGATCGCGGTTGCTCTTCACATGCAGAACTCTGGTAAGCAATCTCAATGTCAGCCCGTCTGCTCTGTGCTCCAAACTGACTCACAGACGTGATCTGAGCTCTACCCAGAGGGAGCCTCTGCAGAGGTGATCTGAGGGCCCAAGCGAACTTGCCCCCTGCCCTGGGGGGCACACAGGCTTCAGTCTGGCTATTCAACTCCCTCCCCCTGCGCCCCACGCCTTGTGCTGTTCTGCTCAGTTTAGGGTCATCATGGCCTATCTTTTAAAAATCCTGCTGGCAGAACACATCTCTTTGATCCAAATCTCTGTACAGAGCCACAGAATGCCCGGATCAGTGTAGATACCACTGTCTGTACTGATGAATGTGAAAGGCACCTGACTTCTACATGGGAAATCACTGGTACGCTTCCCCCCCGCCCCCCAGGGAGAAACACACGTGCATGTTATATTCTGCAACTCCTCTATCTTTAAGATTAAATAAAACATATTTAAAACATAGATCAAATTTGATTCACCTTATCAGCAAGTTTCTACATGTTCTTATACTCAAAAGCAAGGCTCACCTATAAGGCTTTGTTGAAGCCTTTGTTGAACACCCTGCAACACAGAGATTTAAAAAACTTAAAACTCCTGAGTTTATAATCATGTACAAAACCACAACCCCAGAAAGCCTATCATGTTAGATTCCAGTATTGACAAGCAGCAGTTGGTCCCAAAGGTTTAGAAAGCACTTTGAAAGCACTCCCGCACCAAACTGCAGGAGCGAAAACCTCCCCCATGAATTGAATTTCTGGGTGGGAGCCCTGGGAAAAGACGACCCTGTTTCATTTCAGTGGAGGACGTCCCACTGGGTCTGTGAGCACCTGGGCTGGCCGACCACCGAAGTGGAGCGTGAGGGTCACTGGGCGTGGGAGTTGACGCAGGGAGGCCCAGATAGTAATCCCCTTGCGTTCTCCACCTGCTGACCCACTAAGTGCTGTTCACACACCCTAACACCAGTGGGCACGTCTCAGCGGGCTCCCCCACCCCACCAACTCCTGGAGGTTATCCCACATCTAGGGAGACTGCAAACACAGGGCCACAATCACACTGCTTGAGCCTTCCTGGGCCAGCACCATGAGCACTAGCTGTGTGACCTTTGGGAATTAGTCAACCTCTCTGTGTGTCTGCATTTGGAGAAGAGGCGCAATAACAGTCCTTAGAGCTCAGGGGCTTTGTGAAGGGTGTGAAGATCGGGGAAACGGCGCTGGGGGGACAGCGATGACTCAAGCAGGAGCCAAATGAAATCAAGACCCTGGGGTGAGGGATGGGAGAGGCAGGCAGGAAGGAAAGGGTGAGGGAGGCAGGCTTCACCTGACGTGCTCCTCAAGTGCTCCCTGAGAAGTGGGTTCTATTTAAATGCAGGCTAGGACCTCCCAATTTAAAGCACATCTCCACAGAACAGACTTTCCAAAAATGAATAATGTTTATGTGTGTGCATTTTTAAATATAAAGTATGATAATACTTTCGTAAATACAGAAGACAGTAAAAGTTATAATTCTCAGTTATGTTGCTTTTAGGATCAGAACTCCAAGCACTTCCCCTTCAAAAGCTTAATCACTGACAAATTAACAAAAGAACCTGTAAATAAATGCTTCAGAAATTATTTTAAAAATGTGTACTGGGGCACTACAGTCTCATGATTTTTTTTTTTTTGTATGAGCACCCCTTATTTTAATAGTTAAAAACAGCCTCAGCATCTATTAATTTCTTTCTAATACTGTTGATCCGATCACAAGACAACCTAACGATGAATCTTTGCTGCCTCCTTTTTACATGCTTAGTTTCCAATTTTGTCGGGAGAATGGAGAAATAGGGACTACAAGCATGGAGAAATAGTGACTTAATCCCGAGGGTCACTCTTTAAAAAGGTGCAGAGGAATTCTCTGCTGGTTCAGTGGTTAGGACTTGGTGCTCCCACTGCCGGGACCCGGTTTGGATCCTTGGTTAGGGAACTAAGATCCCGCAAGCCTCGCAGCACAGCCAGAACCAAAAAATAATAGAAAGGGGAGGGATTTCCTTCACTTTGCATCAGCGTCCTGACGTGGCTACAAGGCAGTCCTTCCTCACAGGCAGAGGACAGTGTTCCCTATCTGCCACTGTAATATCTCAGTTCACTTCTGACAGGTGCTGTGCCCTAGTCCTGCCCGGGAGACTCTTCTCTAGGGGCCAGGTGAGTCTGTGGACGTCTGTCCTCTGCCACTCTGAGGTCCCAAGGGACGTAAGAGGGCACAAATGGGCCAAACACAGCAGCACTGGTCATCCTCGTGCGGACCAGGGATTGAGGGCACCCACAGACAGAGGGATGAGTCCTTTCGGGAGAGGACCAGCCGTGTACACAGAAGCCTGCAGGGCCTTCCTTTCTGGCGCCTCAGCGCCCGCCCTTTCCCAGAGGCCCTCCCACCTGTGGCCCAAAGCTGGCCGGTCATCTCCACCGCTCGGTCCCTAGGGCACACTCTCTCCTATCCAGCAGGGAAGGTCTTGCCTGGCACCTGAACTGACAGATGTTCGCAGTTCAGCCAGGACACCGACCTTCTATCTAAATAAGGTACGGGACAGTCCCAATTTTTTAAAAAACTGACCCTGATCATTGTTAATTCTTCTTACGCTTCTTGTACAGAACTAAAACCACCGCCAAGTATTCTTGGAGTCAGTGTCCATATTCTCTGTTAAACTCGCTGCATTACCTACGTTTGCCTTTTAAAAATACTCTTTTTTATTAAGTATTTTTCACTTTAGCATTTTCATAGCTGGATGCCTCGTGTCACCTCGGGCTGTAACTTTTCATGCTGTGACTTTGGTGTTTTTCAAGAGTGCTTCTCAGACACTTGTATTTGCTGGCAATGTTCATCTGTAACCCATAGAGTTTTTACTTTTTTCTGTCTTCTCTTAGAACAGTCTTCTTTTATATGACTCCTTGGTGTCAACAATAGAGGCAAATTTTACCTCTTCATTAGTCTCCCTTAGAACTTTTTTCCTGTACAACAGCTTGTCAGAACTATAATGATAAACTGACATGGTGAAATTGGAATTTTAAAAACATATAAAACGCAACAGCCACAGGATCTCAGCTTCCTTTGCTCTTGGGTACTCAACAAGAATAACAAGTCTTATGAATCCCCCGGTCTGTTGCTTTTTCTAATGCAAAATGAAATGCCATTAAAAGATTCACAGCTGACTGAAGGTTTCAGCAGAGAGGATTCTAAGTGATGTACTGGAATGGATAAATATTTATATCTCTGCATGAGAGTGTGAACCTGGGCTCCAGCTCTTGAAAATTGCTGTTATTATCATGTTTCACTCTTTTTTTTTTTAGGGGCTTGAAGTGACAATTTAATATAGCATCAAATTAATACTTCAATGTAAAGTCTTGCTTCAGTTAATGTTTTTGAAAGGTTAAATTATCTGTAATTCTTATTGTGCCTCTGTCTGTGTTTAGAGATCACTTCAATAATGTTCCTTACATGAGGCCAGGGCAGAGGCGTGGGGAGGGAAGGAGAGAGACAGAAAGGAAGGAAGGGAGAGAGGGAAGGAAGGAAAAAACAGCCTGAAACTAAGGATTGGTTTGTTTCAGAAGAACCAAACAAATAAATAATCCAAACATTTCTTGAGTTGATATTTTGGAGAATGGTCTATGTCAGTTACTATATTTTGGTTTCAAGAGAAATAAAAGAATGTTAAGGATGACTCCATTTAATCTAATGTAAGTAAAAAATTTTACTGCTTTTCTTAAACTTAATAAAAGTCAGGCTTAAAGGGAATAAACATTTCTCTGCAGTATTTACAAACATTCTTAGTACTGATATATTGCAGAATATACCTACATGCCAACACTGGTGCTCCAAACTCAGTTTATTATGCTATTATAAATACCCATACATAACATTATCATGAGAGATGAAATGACTTTGTGAAAAAGCAAACAAATAAACACCTTATCAGGGAATTTCCTGGTGCACCAATAGTTAGTTAGAACTCTGAGCTTTCACTGCTGAGGGCTCAGGTTGGGGAGCTAAATTACAAGCCAGTCGGTGTGTCCAAAAAACCAAAACAACTAAAAACAAACACCTTACCATAAGTGGAGTTGGTGTTTACTCAGTGACTACAACTGAAATGGAGAAGGGCGGTCCGAAGCGTCACGGTGCGACGCGCTCCGGAGGCCGGGCTGTCCGGCTGTGGAGTGCCGTCAGCGGGCTTCAGGTGGCAGCTCCTCCTGGGTCCGCCTCCCTGTTCCTCGGGCCCGACTCAGCAGTGCTGGGCGGAGGACCCGGAAGGGCCCCACCGGTTGGCTGTGGCCTGTGGGGCCTGCCTGGCAGCCTGCCCTCCTACTCCCTTCCTCTCCCTGTTCCGGAGCCCCTCTCTCATCAGTGTCCTGACCTCACACTCTGCAGGGCCTTCTGCTCCGGTCAGTCACTCCTGAGAGCCAGCAGACACAAGAGACCGCAAACTCAGGACCCAGGAATGGCAGAGGTTAGGACTACTGGAAATAGAACTGGAAGACTTATGTATAATAGTATGTGAAGAAATAAAAGGACACAATTTCAGAAATGAGTATACAGTGAAAAATGATCAAGAGTGCACAGGTGGAGTTTTTAATATGGAACTTCTAGAAGAAAAAATACAATCTTTGAAATAAAAAAATCACTGGATAGGGGAGACCACGGATTAAAACAATTGATGAGAGAACGAGGAGTGGGCGACACAGCTGAGGAATTAACCCCAAATTGAGCAGAGATGTTTGGAGATGGAAAAGGGGAAAGGAAAAGAGAGCCATGGAGACCAGAATGAGAATGTCCAGTCCATAGACATTGGAGAGAGGTGGGGAGACAGGCCATATTCAAACACAAAAGAGCAACGGGATTTCCAGAAACTGGAGATCACGTGCTGCAGGAAACGCGTGCCAGCAAGTGGGCCGTGCGGCTGCCGGAACCTGGGGGCAGACAGCGATGCCCGTCTGCAGGGTGGAGCTGGAGAGGCGCTCCCTGAGCCACAGGGACCCCTCCTGGCGTTCCTGAGAGTGTGTGCCGCTCCTAAGACACAGGATCTGCTGCTACCTGCTGTGAATCTCACAGTTCCAGCTGCTTACACGTAAAACTTGACTGTGCTTTTCACATTTCCACCGGCCTCTCCTCCACAGAGGACAAAAAGAACCAATAAGCAGACTCGGAATATTTCTCCTGCTCCAGGAGGTGGGGCCCGCACTGCCATTTACAGCGGCTCCATCAGCATCGCCCGAGAGCCCGTGACATGCAGCGTCTCAGGTCCACCCCGATCTACTGAGTCAGAACATGAATTCTCACAAGCTGTGCGGGGGTTCTGTCTCCAATCAGTAATTTGGGAAGTGCTGATGGAGGGTCTAACTTCTCTTTTGGCACCATACCCTTAATTTTTAAAGTTTTAACTTTTGGCTTTCTTGGGCCTGTTTTCTCAGTTTCTCTCTGTGGCCAACACCACTGTCCTTCATGGGAGGATAGAAAGATGTATTCCAGGGAAGATCCAAAAAAGTCAAGCAGTCACCCTCCTCATCCTACCCTGAAACTTGACGTACTAAGTAGCTTTTCCAACAATGATTCCAGAGTTTTAGGCACAACTTCTAGATTCGGCTCAAGTTACCAACAGTCTTCCAGATAACAAAAGTTAAGAAAGGATTTTTAGGTTACTTGGTCAATTTGTCAGTTCAGTCACTTTGAAATAAAAAACAAATTTAAACCCTACATTTCAAAAACATAAAAGATATTCTTAATACTATTTTCATAGGCATTTTTTGATTATCTACATTGGAACGTGTTCCCTCCTCTAAAATTTTTAAAATTTTACTGACACTGACTCCATTTTAATTAAAGCTGAAGAAGCTACATGATTCCAAAACTTCCAATGGATTTAGGTCAGTTAAAAAAAAAAATCAGTCAACACAGGAGAAATAAGACATTCAAGAAGGTTCTTGACCATATTTTTCCTTTTTGAATGCTCCAACATTGCTTAGCTTCATCATCTATAAGACCTGAGTTTAGAGCTCCAGTGGCGCAATCGGTTAGCGCGTGGTACTTATAAGACCTGAGTTTGCCTAACCTGACAGAAATCTAAAGAAGATTACACCAAAACACTAAGTTATTTTCCCAACTATATAAAAGAAAAAAAAAAACAAAGGAAAAGATAAAAGTTTGCTTAATATAAATTTTCCATTGGTCTGAAAGATGATGCTGTGCTTTCTTAGCACACAGTGAAAATCAGGGTGGGATCTGGGCAGCAGATAAAAACTATGGCAGGATGCTGGAGCCTGGAAGAAATCTAACTTCTTACAGTTTGGATCTTCAAATTTTTCTGCATCTGTGCCACACTCTACCAGAAACCAGGCCCCCTAGTGGATTGAATGATTTCAACACTGGGATACTGGCAAGAGAAGTACTTAAAGATCATATTCGATCATTTACATAGTGCTTGTTATTTACCAGACACTGTCCTGAGCAGGCTATAAATGTCAATCCCCCTAATTAGCACAACACCAGATGAAGGAGGGTGCTGCTGCTGCTAGGTCATTTCAGTCGTATCCAACTCTTTGCGGCCCTATGGAGACTGTGGCCCACCAGCCTCCTCTGTCCACGGAATTCTCCAGGCAAGAATACTGGAGTGGGTTGCCATGCCCTTCTCCAGGGATCTTCCTGACCCAGGGATCGAACCTGAGTGTCTTCAAGTCTTACTGCACTGCAGGCAAATTCTTCACCACTAGCGCCACCTGGGTAGCCCATACAACACGGGATGGAGGAGACACTACCATCCAAATTTTAAGGACAGAGGAGCGGGTACAGAGAGGTGAGGTAACTTGCCCAAGGTCATGCAGCAGGTCGGGGGCAAAGCAGCCAGCTCCAGAGTTCATCTTCTGAACCACCTGCCACATGGGCACTGCTGGTGAGGCTGGCTCATCAGAAAATCAGGAGGAATTTCTTTCAACACCTAGCACTGTGCTACTCCTTCAGAGGTTGGCCTTAGGGTAGTTTTAACCTTCCAGAATACAGCTGCACCTCCGGATATATTTTACTTAAACACAAAAAAAGAACAATGAAAGAAAAGAAAAAAAGAAGAGGCACAGAATAACCAACTCTGTCAGAAAGCCCATCCAATATACTCCATAGGAGCTGCCCTCTCTGAGAGCCTGTCCTGTCTATTGATAACAGGATTTGAACAAGCCTAATGACTTGTCTAGACCAGACTGCTGGTTCAGAAGCACATCAGAAGATAAAAGCAATAAAAAGCAAGAAAAGAAGAAATGACAGTCCCCACCGAAGTAAGAAAAAAAATTCTGACTAGTGGTAAATCCTAAAAGTAGTCTAGGCCACCTTACCTCCTTTATGGAATTACGTCAAGAGTAAATACATAGCACAGGGAATATAGTCAATAATATTATAAAAACTTGTGTGGTACATAACTTATAAAAATATCACAGCACTATGCCCTACACCTGAAACTAATCCAATATTGTAAGTCAACCATACTTCAATAAGAAAAAGAGTGAATGCATGCACAAAGGAATGAATGAATGAAATGCAGATGGAGAAACTGAGGTTCATAGACCCCTGAATTAGCTAGTTTGTGATCAGCTATGACCTAGGTCTCCTGACCTTCCACCTACTGTCCTTTAAACAAATTGTATTGGCAATGGTGATTCTCAGTCATGAAGACCCTTTACCTCTATTTATTTAAGGATTGTTTTCTTCCAGTTTTACTGAGATGTGATTGACATACGGCACTGTACAAGTTCAAGGTGTACAGAATAATGATTTGACTCACATACATCAAGAAATGATTATCACAGTTTAGTGAACATCCATCATTCATACAGTTACAAAAGAAAAGAAAATTTTTTTCCTTGTGACGAGAACTCTTAAGATTTACTCCCTAACAACTTTCATATATAACATACAGTGGTGTTAATTATATTAATCATATTATATATTACAGCCCTACTATTTACCTTGTAACTGGAAGTCTGTACTTTTTTGACTGCCTTTATCCAATTCCCCCACCTCTGGTAGCCTCATATCTGATCCCTTTTTCTATGAGTGTCTTTGTTTTTAAAGAATAATTGACCCACAACACTCTGTTTTAAGGTTAGCACTAAGACCCTTTCATTATATTTTAAATACGTTTTGTGCTTCCCTGGTGGGCTGCTGGTTAAGAACCCACCTGTTAATGCAGGGAACAGGGGGCAAATAAGCCTGTGCACCACAAGTGCTGAAGCCTGCATGCCTAGAGCTCCGCAACAAGAGAAGCCACAACAGTTAGAAGCTGGTGCACCGCAACTGGAGAAAGCCCGTGTGCAGCAATGAAGACCCAGCACAGCCAAAAGTAAAAATAAAAGACTTTTTACATGAGGAAAAACACAGATGATGAAGAAATGAGAAATGAGCTTTTTCTGGATAAAGAACATACTACAAAAATAGCCATTTTGTAGCAGTGAAGTGAAAGGAAATATTTAGGGCTGTGACAGCCCCTGGAGCATGTTAATAGACATATTTTGGTCCCCAATGCATTTTATGTAGTACTGCTGATACGTCAAATCTGCACGTTCGTTACAGTAACCACCCCAGAGGAAACCTTTCAAACTGTGACTTCTGTAAAAGTCAAAAAATTCTGAACTCAGAGATGTCATCGAGAAGTTGGTATCTGAATTGCATGTCACACTGCATTTGAACAGTCTCACTTATCATAATAATATGTTTTCATCGGTCACTGAGGTACCATACTGCTTTGAAAGTTCTGAGACAATTTAAAGAAAGTGGAAAAAGATGCACCAGCATGACAGTAAGTTCCAGCGGGGGGTGACTGGTTAAGAGCTGCATCCTAGAATTCCATCCACTCAGAAGCCAATGCCTGAGTATCTACCCTTATAGGTACTAACCCGGCACTTTAAAATTTCCTTCATAATTGGCAATGGCGCAAGCATTGTAGAATGGATTTCAAAAGGAATCAGTGTTATAAAGATTGAATAGATGTTAAATGAATTTAGAGGCTGACTAATGTTTTTAAAAATACAAATCAGGGGAGCTCCAAGTTTCCAGAAACAGGAGGCAGGGAGCTTCAAGAGTTTCACTGACCTCACTAGGAGCAAAATGCAGTCGATCACATTTGAGCAGAGTAAGCAACCGGCAAGAAACAATTTCTGATGTTGGAGCAGAAAGCGGGACCATAGAGGAAGGAAGCCGACTTTCACAGATGCTCAGCGCCCACAGATCCAACCAAGCAGCACCTTTGAAGAAGTCACTTTGCGAGGCTGGTACTTGATGCGATGATATAAACACTTTTGAGGCTTCTTTGGTTAACAGCAGCAGTATGTGTGTGTGCCTGTGTGGGTATGTGCTGCAGTGTGTGGTTTAAACACCAGTTCTCAAGGTGACTGCTTCGAAAATGCCACCATCAACAGTGCCATATTCACGCCCTAAGACTACACTTCCTCAAGGGGACACAGTTGTGACTGGTCACGGCTGCAGAACTTGGCGATGCTATGACCACTACCACTTATGGAGGGCTTAGAGTGCAGCGGCAAGTGTGCCCTGCGGCACCTGTGTGGATTTATCGAGAAAGAGAGTGGTGGGGGGCCCATGGTAGAAAGAGATGGACGTTCCCCAGGACAGTTCATTCTACCCCCAGGAGATTATGAAGGGACAATGTTGAGGGCTCTGAAAAGGAGGTTGTAAGTAGACAGACACCCGTTTTCTAAAATCAGAGACTTTTCTCAAAAGGTGTAATTGGTTAAATACTCAGGGGTCAACACCTCACTGCCGGCAGGCATGTGCGGAATAACTTCCAAAATGTTGCCAACCCTTAAGCTCAGTGATTTTAAAATCAGAATGGGAATCATCGAAACTACTGTACAGAAGGGTATTTAGATTAGAAGTGTTACACATATAACTAACAATCTACCGTTCCTAAATGTTAACTGTCTGTAATCTGGACACAATAATTTTTACAAACACAGCTAGAGGGAATTTTTGTGTCAAATGTGTTCTCGTCATGACCTAACTACATATTTAAATCTTGGGCCTTGATGATAATTCATTACGAATGCTGACCACCTCAGAGTTTCAAATAAAAATAAAGAAACATTACCTGGTGGTATTTCTTCAGGATGTTGTGCATTTCGGCCACATCTTCACTCGTGATGGTCTTGATGATATACCTCTTGTCATAGGACGTGTGGAATCGCGCTCCACTGCGGGCCTGGGAGTCATTGGGAAGAGGTGCACTCCGGGTCAGGGAATTCTTCCCGTGGACGATGGGGGAGGAGGAAGAGAACCAGTTAAAGGCCAGTTTCCAGGTCATTTGTTGTCATGACAAGTTTTCAAAAACATATGTGTTTGCATTGCTATATTGAAAATCGGTAACTAACAAGGAACTGCTTGATAGCACAGGGAACTCTGCTCAGTATTATGTAACTGCCTAGATGGGAGGGGAACTTGGGGACACGTATATGTATGGCTGAGCTCCTTCCCTGTTCACCCGAAACTGTCATAACATTGTTAATCGGCTATACCCCACTACAAAATAAAAAGTTTTAAAAAAGAACAAAATCTGTGTTTGGAAGAAGTTGATAAGGAGGAGGACATTTTCTATTCATTGTAACACAAATGGCAAGTCCTTCAAGTGAAATGAAAATAGTGACTCTAATGTCTAGAATTATAATCAAAGTTGCTCTGTTTACCTTGTTCTTTTGAGTTGAACAAGAGCTCAGGTTTCCTTCTGAATAAAGTTAGGTTCCAGCCATGGGAGGACATTTTATATTCACTGAGTGTTTCCTTATACAACAGGTATTCTGCCAAGAGTTAGGCACAGAGCACTTCTCCCAACTCTGATAACATTCCTATGGAACAATTACTATTTATATCACTGTTGTTTTACAGATGAGGAGATGGGGATCAGAGATGTAAAATAACTGAGCCACGGTCACGTAGCTTTAGCAAGCAGAAGATCCAGAATTCCATCTGCAATGTGGCTGGCACCGAACCCAAGTTCTCAACTAGTCAACTACTCAAGTAGGAAATGACTCGATTAGTAAACCCTGGGGTCTGTGGCTGCCCTGGGAGGGCCTGGCCTGGGCAGGTGTGCTCTAACACAGCTCTAGAAGATTCTGACCTGGTCTACCCCCAACCCCACTTCAGTCATTGTTGAGGACAGTTCATCTCCTGGAGGGGATGAGGTGGGGCTATGAACAGGGGCTCTCCTGGCTTCATTTCACTCCACTATCTAGAATTTCACTCCCCAGATTCAGGCTGTCCACACTCCCACTAGCTAAGTCCTTGCTGCTCTGTTAGGTGACTCTGTTTGAATCTCTTTTCTCAGAGCCTCGGGGAACTCTCCTCCTTTCCCCCAAGCATATTACACTGCCTACAGGACAGTGGGATCAGCAAGCCCCCAGCATCTGAGGAAGTCTGGTCTTCACCTGTGCTCACTGTGCCCTTGAGAACTGACTTCCACTCCCTGCCCAGCCCCACTGGACGGCATGTGAGGGACGCACAGGGAAAGACACTCACTCCACCTTCCTCTCCCCAAGTGGGCTTTCCAAAGCCCCAGTGATCTGAAGCCTGTCTAGTTAGGGGGACGCAGATGTCTTCAGAGAGGCAGGTGGGATCACTGCATCATGACTGTCAGGAAGAGTTCCCTGTCTTTCGAGAATATAAGCTTCCTTAACCTTTCCTTTTCCAGATGAAATCCAGGACTGAGCCTTAAGAGGTCTAATGACACTGCGGAGCTGCAGCAGCTCATGGAGGGGCTGCCTGGGCTCGGGCTGACGGAGGTGAGCGTGTTCTCACGCCCAGCACCTGCCCTGGCCCTGAATGCCACCCGGCACACCCTGGCAAGGGCAGAGCCTCCCTGGCCCATTAACCGAAATTGCTTTCCTTAGCATATTAGAAAACTTGCGAAAAGCAACTCCCAATGCCTTTAAATAGAGGATCTGGCTGTATTAAACGATGAAGACAGCTGAAATGATCAGATGGGCTGAGAGGTAGGAAGAGGACTTGGGGGACAAAAACAGCTAAATTAACAAGCGTTTGATTCTTATATTGTTTTTCTTTTCTTGAAAAATAAAAATCCTCCATTATACCACTTCCTACTAAGAATAAAGGGAAGAAAATCAAGGTGAATGCCCTCTTTGGGGGTTTTAAACACTGGCCAAAAAAAGCAATCACTGCTCTTGGCTAGTGGTCTTTTTCCTCCTGAACATTCATTTGTAAAAGGTTATTCCAGATAAAACAAGAACGCTAGGAATTGTCAGATTACAAATTACTTTCCGGCATAAAAATCAAAGCAGGAATAATCAACTTAATGAAAGACAGGCAGACAGGGTTATAAACTATAAAACTGACAATACATGTAGGATAACTTTTGAGGGGGAAGAGAGGCTAGCAAACGATAATCATATTCAGCAAAGGAAAGAATTAACAGCAGGCTTCCCTTGTGGCTCAGCTGGTAAAGAATCTTCCCGCAATGTGGGAGACCTGGGTTTGATCCCTGGGTTGGGAAGATCCCCTGGAGAAGGGAAAGGCTACCCACTCCACTATTCTGGCCTGGAGAATTTCATGGACTGTATAGTCCACGGGGTCACAAAGAGTTGGACACGACTGAGTGACTTTCACTTCAGTCTCATGAACTGTCTTAGATGTACGGAATATGAAAGCGTTAACGTTCTATCACGGACTAGTGGGAGAGAACAGAACTGAAGGCTGCTGAGTCAGTGATTCTTAGACTTTAATGGGAGATGGAGTCGCCTGGGCATCACGTGACAATACGGATACTGACCCAGCAGGTGTGGGATGGGGCGTCTGAAGCACAGATGATGCTGATACGGCGGGTTTGCAGACCACACGTGAGAACCAACAGTCTCCTGAATCGTGGCTCGATGGGATTTGTCTGGAGCAGAGCATGGTGGGTCCAGTGTCGTAAATGTGTTATAGTTACAAACATGCCTGCCTGAATGCCAGTCCCACTATAGCCCGTCCAGCTCTGGTTTGGTTAAAATGCAAAATGTTACAGTGAATAATAATTCAATGCATTCAGTGCATTAATTCACTAATGAAATGTCTAATAATACTACGTTCAGTGTATGGATTTACAAAGTAAAGGGCTAGAAAAGGCAGAATAAAAAATGTACTAACTCCTCCTATATGCATTCCTGATATTTGTTTTTCTCTTTCTGATTTATGCATATATGTAGAATCTAGAAAAATGGTACAGATGAACCTATTTCCAAGGCAGGAACAGAGACAGAGACGTGGAGAACAGACGTGGACACAGTGGGGGAAGGGTGGGGGATGAACTGGGAGAGGGGCACTGATGTATATACACTGCCGAGTGCAAACAGACAGCTAGTGAGAACCTGCACGCACAGAGAGCTCGGCTCGGTGCTCTGAGATGATCTAGAGGGCTGAGATGGGTGGGCAGAGTTGGAGGGAGGTCCAGGAGGAAAGGGATAGATGGATACATGTAGCTGATTCTCTTCATTGCATACCAGAACCTAACAACACTATAAAGCAACCATATTCGAATAAAAATAAATTTTAAAAAATTGTATTAACTCCTTAGCACAGATGCTACCTCCTTCCAAATTCTTTGTGTTTCCTTTCAGTCTCAAAGACACTGATGACTATTTATTACAGACTTTGTATAAGGATATTGACCCTCCCATAAAGGCCTGGGATATAAAACTTCACAAATTCTAATCTTGATTCTGTCTTAATCTTTTAATAATCACATAAGTAGTCCCAACCCATAATTTCTGTTTCCAACGTGTGGAAGATTTTTTTTAAGGCTGTTAGTTTTCTAATAACCAGTGAAATTAGAAACAAGCACACTTTATCAACAATTGGGATGTACTTTTTATAATTGTTGTGAATGTGGAAATGTGTAAGTTGGATTTATTGAAAACTTTAGACAAGCAACCAGAAGAGTAAATGCAATTTTACACAAAATGTGTGGCCCTTAGAATGACTCTTAAGGCCTGGAAAAATCCATATTCATATTTATTTCCACAGCATGACTATGGGATAGAAAGAGCCAGGTGCCTTTTCCCGCATGAACATAATGAAATTGGGATACAGTGGAGCCAAATGATATACCTAAGGCTCCTGCCTAAAACCTCTGAGGCAACCTTTCGGGGCAATTTACAAAGACAAGGCTAAATTTTTGCCATTAATTAATACCATGATCATCAACTTTTGTAACCTCTGACATAAGGGAGAAGTGTGTGTTGGGGAGGGCAGTCCTAAGGCAGGTGCTGGTCTGGGCCCTAGAACATTCTCTCCATCATCAACCCTTGATACCCAAAGGCAGTAAGCCTCTTTGAGCATCAGTTCTCGGGACTGTAAAGTGATGGAAGGTAAGCTGGGGTGGTGGTCTTTCCTTGGACCTCCAACAGCTCTAAAATGTACTTCCAGGAAGACAGGGCACGTGGCTCTAGGCCGTGCAGGGGAGCCCAGGCCTCAAGGTGACTTGATGTCTCCCAACAAAAGTCCAGTGAGAGGAGAGTCTGACCGCCCTCTCAGCAGGGGCACGATAATGGCTCAGGACACCTGGGCCAGGGCTGAAGGGAGACGGTAACGGTTCTCAGAGCAGCACGGAAATAATGCGTCAGAGGCGGCAGCTGTTCTCGGGACTTGTGAGAACGAGAGGGCAGGCGTGGTACATAGACCGAACAGTCTGCTATCTAGAAACTGAAATTCCTCAGTGTCCTCTATTTTGTCACAAAGTAAGAGCGAACCACAGCCTCATACTTGTCCATACACTTGGACAAGTCTGGGAGGCCAAGAGGAGAAAGACCTGAGAGAAACAGCCAGGGAGTGACCTCCAGACTCCAAAGGGTCTCCTTATACTTAAATAAACCTCACAGTTGCAAAACAGGACAGCTGGGGGCAACCGTGGAGATTGTTCCAAACCACCCAATCTACAGAGCAGAAAACAGAGGCCCAGAGAGCAGAAACCACTTGCTTGAGACCTGAGTGGGTCAATGTCCACGCAGGGCCTTGCAGAGGCCTCCGCCTCCTGTTTGACATGTGTCTGGAGGGCATTAGGATGGGACTGTTAACCATATATTTTTCTGCAGTGACAAACACCTTCTAACCATAATATAATGCCTGAGCCAGCTGGCACAAGGCCAAACCTGTTTTTGTTCTTCAAGTTTTCCAAGTAAAATGTGTAAAAATACCATCAATAACAGCCTCAATGATAATGCAGCCCAGAATCCTCAATTTATGCTTTTATTAACATGTGTACAAACCTCTCCTGACTTCTCCTAGGACAATCATTACTTGGCTTTATCCGAGACGGATAGGAAACGGGGCTGTCTTCTCTCTCAGCAAGAGCTGAGACAGATGTGTTTGGAAGCAAGGCTTAAGGACGGGAGAAGTGTGTGCTGAGCCCTGGGCTGAAAGTCAGTCTGTGCTGCAGAGACAGGGCTGGCGCTCAGTAATGTGTCCCTCG
This sequence comes from Odocoileus virginianus, assembly GCF_023699985.2. Classification (NCBI taxonomy): domain Eukaryota; kingdom Metazoa; phylum Chordata; class Mammalia; order Artiodactyla; family Cervidae; genus Odocoileus; species Odocoileus virginianus. The sequence continues at coordinate 21,364,448 of NC_069682.1, forward strand.
GTCCTGTAGACGGTGGTGACAACGTCAGTCCTGCGAACATTTCCAACCATGTGGCACAGTTCATCATGTCTGTTTTAATTAATTCACATGTTCTGAGAATTGCTGGAGGTCTGCTTTCTCTCTTGGTCAGTGGCTTAATCTTTAGAAAACTGTCCCATTCTCCTCCTTTCCCTGCTTACAACCACAATGCCAAGAATGCCAAGGCTGAACGGAATAGGAATAGTCTTTCATAATGGGGATGCTCTGGGTCACTCTCTACAATACTAAAACAAGCAAACAGGAAAAAAATAAAAGGAAAACATTTGCAAGTCAGGACAAGATTTATGTGGAAGAGTGAAGTTCTAGCTGAAAGCACCATTTAAAACACCCTAGTTTAAAAAGCCAGGTCTGAGATGAAGATCTCATCCGTCCAAAAGCCTCCAAAGCACCAAGGCTGTGGTTGGTTTATTCTTCGTCAAGATAATTCCCATTTCCAACTTAAATATTTATTCTTGGAAACCTTCACCCTTACCTCCCTATCTGGCTTTATTAGAAATTTACCCAGTAAAATCTACCTAGGGTTTGGAAAGGTCCACTCTCCTTAGAAAACAAATTCCTCATCATGGACAAACCTTAGGGAGTTCTAGTTTCTTGGAATAAGGTGACATTTTACAAACTCAAAATTGAGATTCTGAACCTCTCAGTTCAAAAGTGTAAAGTACAAAGAAAGTGAGGATTTGAGGTCAAAGTCATACTATGAAGACAATACAAGTGGAAGTGAAACCTTCCACTGGTCTTCTGAAACATCCTCTACAAGTCTAGAAGCCCTCAGAAGAACAGACATTCTAAACCCCTGATGTACGCACTCATCAGAAGGTTGAAAACATCAAAACTGTGTTACATTTAGTTTATTCATACTCTCATTTAGCTTATCCTTATTTTCTCAGATTCACGTTGTCATGAGGAGAGGTTTGACGACCTTTCAAGTTCCAAACAGCATGGATACTGAAGCTAGAAGACAGTATAACATGGTATTAGACATTGGAGCTTTCAGTTAAGACTGAGTGATTTTGGACAAGTTATTGAAGCTCTTCTTGCCTCAGTTTCCATACTTGTAGAAAGGTAATGATGACAGAATCATCACCATTAAAAGTTTTCCTGGGGGTTAAATGAGGCAAGACAAAAATTTTGATAACAGTGCCTAGAATAGCAGTACTCCTTAATAGTAGCTATTATTATCAATAGCAAATTTCAACTTGGAAGACATTTAGAGATACAGCTCAATTATAACAAATTACTCTGTAAGTTGGTAAGTCAAAAATGAAGGACTTATAGAATGGGTTCTTCTAGTTGGTTTTTCCTTTTTCTTTTGGCTGCTCAGTTTATGGGATCTTAGTTCCCCACCCAGGGATCGAACCCATGCCCCTAGCAGTGGAGTCTTAACCACTGGCCCGCCAGGAAAGTCCCTCCAGTTAACTCTTGATTCCACCTTGGCCAAGCCTTTGGTTGTGTACCCAGTGAAAATCGAGAACCACATTCTTGCCACTCTCATACTGTCCATTTCATGGCTTACTTTCTACAGCCCTCCGTAAGAACCAGTTGCAGTTTGAAAAAGAGAATTTAAAACATTTTACACTAAGAAGTTTCAAGTTGAAAATTCCTACCCTGCAAGGTTATACATGATCCCTGCTCTGCTTCTGGCATCCTCTCCAACCAAAGGGCAGGAAGGACAGCGGAGGAGTGGGCTGATCCTCTACAGGATGGAGCAAGCGCGGGAGCTGGGGAGACCCCTTCCTGCGGAGGAGGAGGGGGGCAAAGCAGGCTGGCTGAAGATGCCAACCAACTGGAAGGTACAGGACAGGGAATGTCAGGGAGCCAGACAGCCTGGCCTCGGATGACCTTGAGGTGGCAGTCAGGGCAAGAAGGGTGGCCAGGGGCAGGCTGGGTGAGAGCTTGGGGGAAAGGAGGAGGTCTGGAAGAGCAGTCTTGGGGTGCTGATCTGGGAAGTCATTTACGGAACATGCTGGGCCACCACAAAATCCAGTTCCACGCAGAGCCTTAAAAGGCTTAATTCAACGTTGAAAATACAGACGTAATAGAAATCTGCAAAGGTCTGCCCAAGTAGTGGCTCCCAGCCTTTCTTGATTACCTTTCTTTCCTCTTTAGGTTTTCAGGTCTCAGCATGTGTGGCAGAAAGAGAAGCAGTGAGAAGTTAAGGGCCATGAGGCCCCACTCCGATCAATGCCCCTCCTACTCCTTGCTCTGTTATTTGATTATCTCCTCAGACAGATGGTCAGACTTGATTGTCTCTAGGTTTCCTTCTTGGTCTTCTACGAAGATTCATTAATGTGCTTCTGCTTTCAGTTTGCAGAAACCAGGACATGGACAATGATTTGCTTTCAGTTTGGGGGGATCTAATGATAAGATTTCCCTGGTAGCTCAGATGGTAAAGAATCCACCTGCAGTGCAGGAGATCTGGGGTCGATCTCTGGGTAAGGAAGATTCCCTGGAGAAGGGAACCGCTACCCACTCCAGTAATTCTTGCCTGAGAATTCCATGGACAGACCATGGGGTCGCAAAGAGTTGGATATGACTGAGCAACTAAGACTTTCACTTTCAATGATAAATGCACACAAATTGCTTTTATTCACTGGCTACCCTTTTCTTCTATACATTTGATAGCTGTTTATTATAGATTATGTAATGCCTTAAATTCACTTGTTCTAAATGAAAATACTTTAACACAAGCCCCATACGTCAAGAAAAAGGCAGCCAAAATCAATGGTGGAGGAGGAAAAGGTCTCATACCAAATATAAACTAATCTTAAACTCCAAACATTCTTCTTCCTTAATAGCTTTACTGAGATATAATTCATGTACCAGACAATTCACCTATTTAAAGCCTACAAATCAATGGTTTTTAGTACGATTACACAGTTAAATCATGACCACAATGAATTTTAGGACATTTTAATCAACCTCAAAAGGAAACCCTGTACTCATTAGCAGTCAGTCCCATTCCTGTCCTCTGCCCTGCCACCCCCCCCCCACCCCCCCCAACTAGTAAACCACTCATCTACTTTCTTAGAGACCTGCCTGTTCTGGACATTTCATACAACACAATCATCCGGGGCACAGGCATTTGTGACTGGTCCAAACACTCTCCCTGCAAGTCCCCTGAGCACACCTATCACCCCGAGGGCCTGGTGGTAGACCCAGAGCTGTGTCTGGGTAAGCAAGGTGGTGTCGTCGGCGCTCTCTATCCTGTCCAGTGCAGTGAACATGTGACAGCAAGTCCATGCTGTTTCTTAGGATGCTGCCAGGCTTGCTGGGGACCTAGGGATAAAATAAACTGACAAAAATTAAAGTTCCAGAGTAAAGCTATTAGGTGCAGGGCAGGTAAGAACAGGATAACTTTGTCTGTGTTTCAGGATGATCCTGCCACTAGATAAGTAAACTCACTTTCCACCACTCCTGTTTTCCATAGCCAAATACATCACGTATCTTAAGGAGACGGGCTGGGATCTGGGATCCTTTGCTGCAGTGCCCGCACCTGAACAAACATCTCCAGCGACAGACACAAAGAAACTATAAGGGACTAAAAATAACTGTGAGGAGTTCTGACAATTTATGAACAAGATGCAAAAGGGCCAAAAACCCAACTGCCACTTCCCAGGTGTCTGGAGCAAAACCAGGGTACTGCCCGTGCGCCCTGCACAAAGCACCACCAAGGGGTGGGCAAACCACCCAGTCAACCCTCCAGGCCGACCCCTGGACCTGGTCCTGCCCATACCCTCCCCCCATTTAAAGGAGCAGCTCACGTGCTCTCAGGGAGCAAGCGAAGGCACCTGTTATTTGTTTCACTTTCTCACGCGGCAACAGGAGGTCCCAATAAAGCCTTGCCTGAATTTGGCCTCTTATCAATTTCCATAGATTAAGGAGTCCAAAAACCCTGGCTGGTAGCATTGCAAAACCCCATCTCAAACCTCAAGAGCTGCATTTGAAGCTCTAGTGCCATGTCAGACTCAACAGGAAATAAAGGAAGATGAGAGATGAAAACTCACTCTTGAAAGGACTGCTTACATTTATAACTGGAAATTCATTCTCCTTTCCCTAAAGAAAGGGATTAATGGTGCTTGCCTTCCTCCCCAAGCCTCTAAAAGTCTGCATTGAAGATGTTTATTTCCACAGTGGGAGGCCCAGGATCACTGGGGCCCCCAGGGGGGATGGAGGAAATGTCAATTTAATTAGCTCATCTTTACCACCAATCTTTCTAGACTTCTCATAAAAATGTCGTGATTTACCAACCATTATGGTCCCCTATCCAATTTTTAAATACCCAAGCATTGTTAACATTTAATTCTCGTGAACTACTCATACAGTCTTATAGACATTTGGCTTTTTTTCTCCCCCATTTTGACATGAGCTTATAATTTCTGCTAAAAAGCATGTGTAAAAGTTTTTCTGTTTAGTCAACGGGAAAGCCACATACAAAATCAATTCTGACACGCTCAAACGTGTAAAGGCAGCACCTTATAGGGGAGACACGGCAATACCATGCACAAGAACCCGAGTGACAGTCACCTGGCTTCACAGAGCATGGCGTTCTTCCCCCTCATTTCACAGATGAGAAAATTGAGACCTACCAGGGCCGAGTGGATGGATTAAGTCACAGCAACCGTCACTGAAGAGCCAAGATGCAAACCAACTTCCCAACGCCCAGGAAAATGTACTTTCTCCCAAGCCGGAGTACCTGTTTCATGGACCCGCCACCTGGAAGCCGGTCGCTGCCTCATTGACAACTCGATATTATAATTACATGCCTCAAATCACACAGGCCAGGGGCCAGGAGCCAGAGCCCAGATCGGGCTGTCTTCTGGCTTTGCATTTGATGGTCTGAATGAGCAGATGGTCCTCTGACCCCATCAAGGAGGGCAAGGCCAACACTCAAACAAGAACATCATCATCAAGGATTAAAAGCCCAATGGGTTTAAATCCTTGGGTTACCCTCCTGGGGAATTTCAAAGAAAGTCTGAGCAGTGATCCCAGGCGTGGAATGGCTTTCACTGCAGAGGTGGGTGAGACGCAGTGCAATTGAACACTTATTAATAATGAAACAACTGAGCAGAAAAGAAGGACACAGAAACGTATGGTAATGACCGGCAAGAAAGACAAAGAGTTACAGGAACGTCTGAGTGCCGTAAGGTTGCCTTTAAAAAGCTCGGGTTGGTACTTGCCTGAGACTAAAATACAAGAGGCCTGTGTCCGAGGCAGCGTCCGACCTGGACAGGAGTTCCGTGGGCAGAAGTGAGGGTCAGCGCTCGGCTGAAAATCCCAAGACTTCACCCAACATGAGTTCAGGAATGGAAAACGAGGGCTCACAGCCAGCCTGAGTTGCCAGGTAGGGCAGTTTGCGACGGGGCAGGAATTGGTTCAACACTTAAGAAGCCACAGAAAAAGCAGATGAAAAACACCTGAGGATGCTGACGGGCTGGGAGGGAGTTTTCCCAAACGTCTATTCAGAGACCTGTCCAAACTGAGGGCTGAGGGGCGCCCTTTGATTTTCAGCCCAGGCAGAATTTCTGTCTGATGTTCATTGTGAGGTTCACGGTAACTAAGCTGAGAGGCCAACGCATGCGAGGAGAAACTGTGAACGAGCGGGCAGGGCAAACCCAAGAGATGACAGACAGTTACACAGGAATAAAAGAGCTTACCTGACTCAGTCAGCAAACTCGGAGTGGAGACAGTACGAGAACCACTGTGTCTATCACCCCATATCTGGGCCTCTGCACTTGACCCCAATCCTGGGCATCCAGCTACATGCTGACCAGCCTCACACAGGCACCTCCACATTCACAGGCTAAAAACTCAACTTCCTCTCTCCCCTCCCCTGGTGACTGGCACCCCCCCACTCCTGCTTCCTCAGGATCCGACACCTTGGCTCCTGTCCTTTGATCCTGGGCTTTCCCTTCTCCCTGTCCTGTGACGCTGCTCTCAGCTCAACCCTGTCTGTGCCAAGTGCCCTGGTTCAGGCCTCTTCACTTGCTGGGGAATTTCGTAGCTTCCTAATTTCTCTACCTCCCTTTGACGTATTCTACACATAACCGATCTGCTTAGTTGCCCAGCAGCTAAGCCCTCATGTGCTGCAACTACCAAGCCCAGCTCCGAAACCAGAGAAGCCACCGCAATGAGAAGCCTTCGCACCGCAACGAGAGAGCAGCCCCCACGCACCGCAACAGAGAAAAGCCTAGTGCAGCAACGAAGACCCACCACGGACAAAAAAATAAGTAAATCTTGAAAAATCCTCCTGCTCTTGGCTGGAGACTCCATTGGAGGTCTTTCCCCCAGTTCCCACTTTGAGTTCCCTTCTTTCTCTCCGCTAGCCCACCACCATCTGGCTCTGGCCTCCACATTTTGGTTCAGAGGCTCATTTCTCGCAGGAATATCCCCTCAGCCCTTCCTCCCTTTCTTCCTCAACTGTTTCTTAACTGTCCAGAGCCAGGCTGGTGCTCACCCCTGTACCTGCAACCCTGGTAAACAAGCTACACTCAGCTTCCGCCTTCAGACAGTTTCAATTATATTTGGGAAAACTACAAACACCATGATAGACATTAGAGAATTTTTTTCCCCAAGTTTAGTACATACTAAAGGTCTTTGACACTTGAGAATTTTATTTTTGAACTGGAAATAAGAACATCAAAAGTTTAATAAAACGTTAGCTTTTAAAATTATTTTAAAATTAGAATCCTCTGTTACCAATACAAAGAGGAAAATGCATCAAATGCGAATAATAAGAGATTCTAATTCAGGAGACTCGGCAGGGGAAAAGCAAGCCTGGTATTATCCTTCACAAAGAGCCAGAGGGCTGGGTTTCCATTATGTGGTGTATTTAACATTAACTGCACCATTGCAATCCTGCCTAACTTTTTGGTTTCCACTGGGCTATCCTCTTTTGCAGCTCAGAAATTTTAACTGAAGTCTCCAGCTGACTTGCTGGGCCTGTCATTAACAGGCTCCAGTACTCAGAGACTGCAAAGAGGGATGCTGTTCTTCTTTCTTGAAGAACATTAACAATCAAGACATCTGGGTTTCTGTAAATCTCATCAGCATCCATTACAGAATCTGTCATGTAATAAATTTTTTTCAAAAGGAATTTGTTCATCCTTTCTCTTCCTCTGCATTCCCTATGTCTATCACAGAGCCTGACACACAGTAGGTGCAAATAAATACACTGAGTTGATAATTGTGCATGAAAACACCCACCTATGGGGACTAGAGCTTAACGTGGCAGAGATCAAAGAAACAAAAACCATAGCAACAGTAACAGTGGAGGCTTCTGGGGGAGCATTCCTCTTGAAAGACATCTTAAAAGAATCATCATGGAGAGACATTGTCCCAACAATGATCGGAAGAATATATATCAACTCTGAGCATATCACAAACCAAAGTAATTTCAACAAGCACTAATAAGTTGGAAAAGGTTCTGAATCTGGAAGCACTGGGCATACATACGCGCGCGCGCGCGCACACACACACACACAGGTTTACATATGTATGTTAAGTGATACTCTTGTTAACAATGAGTGTTCTAGAACAGTTGCTTGACTTTAACAGAGGAAGGAGTTCTATCTTTTAAAAGACATTCAAGGACTCAAAACCAAAGGAAAGATAACAAATGTTTATGGAGACAGCAGGGAAGCTTCTCAGTTTTAGAAGTTGGCTGAGGAGGTCAGTTGTTTAATCATTATGTTCTACTTTGATCAGATGGATCGACACTGACCTGTTTTCAGGTGCAGAAAAACCGCATTTACAAATGCAAAGCAGATGGTGAACATTTATGCGTTTGATTTAATATGAAGGTTTGAATGTGAACTGGACGGTGGACTGCTTTACTACACAAAGATTTAAAAGTCCTTTGTCCAATAAGCAAGCACTTCAGAAAAATAAACCCAGCAAGGCCAGGGGAACAGGGAGGGGCTTGAGCCACTTGAGCAATCCAGAGTCTCAAAAGACAACGAGACTTCGGATCATTGATCCCAGTTTCCAAATCAGACTGGGAAAAGAGAGTTCAGCTTGATACTAGGTGACAATTGATAACTGTTACCTGCTCTGGCCACAATGAATGAACTGTCCCGGGAGAAGTGACTCCACAACAGAGGAGCTGACACGACCTCCCCTCTGTCCGGGTCCCACGCGGCGCCCCCCACCCCCCCCAACGAGGCACTGCCCCCCCCCACGACGTGCACGCAGCACCTCTGCGTGCCCGGCTAAGTGTGTGCAGGCGCCCGGAGGCACCAACCCAGAGCCAGAGTTGGCACAAGTTCCTCCCTTTTTCCAAACTGAGTAGGCAATAAAGTGGGTTGAGCCTCACATATAAGATCTTGTCTTCAGTTGGGGGCCCTGCCCCGGCTGAAAGTATTTTAAGAGGTATAGACGTTGAGAAATGAACACAGAAACGGGGAGGGAGGCCTGAACTCTCGGCCCTCCTTACCTGCTGATTCCGTAACCGCAGATTCCACCAACCACAATTCCACCTGCAGTAGGTGGAATCCGTGGATGCAGAGGAACTGCGTATGTCTGGTTTACGGGAATTAAACACCCACTTTAAAAAAAAAATACAGTTGCCAAAGAGAAAGCAGCAATCTAAACGCCAAAAGCACCAAACATGGCTGAGGGAAGGAGTGGTGTTCAAATGATTAATTAATTACACTCACACTGGTTTTCCCTTGTACTGATCTCTCACACTAAGAGCCTAACAGACTTGCCAATTAGTTACATGTGAATCACCCTCCAGTTGCCTAATCTGCCTTCAAAGTTTGTACTCAGCTATTTGCCCTTACTTAAATGTCAACTTACATGGTTTTGTTTTAAGGAAGAAGAGAGAGGGAAACCAGCCTAATGTCCTAATATTTTAGCAACTAAGGATCTAATGGGCCCCTTTTAGATCTCATTTAAACAGGGCTGGTTCTCAGAAGAAATATGACTTCACTGTGGTAATGAGTTGAGGAACCTGAACAAGATCCTGTTGCACTGGCCCTGAAAGTCAGTTTCTGTGAAACGCCAGTGTAGCTATTTAAAATTAAAAAAAAAAAAGGGGCGGGGGGAGGTGGACAAAGGAAGAAACACTTGAATGCAGCTTCAGAGAATCAGAGGAGATTTTCTTAGGAAGTCAGTCATCAGTTGTTATTCTTTTTAAAGTACACAGTTTATTTTCACATGGCCTCTTGAAATGTAATTAACAAGTCTTACATAATGGAGAATTATTCCTTTTTATTTTATATGAAATATATTATATATACATATATATATATCTTCCAATATATTACTATTCCAAAATTTATTCTTTAAAGGTGACTTGCCTTTGCAGCAGTAAATGTCAAGTCCAAGTGTGACTGAAGTTCTTTCTCTCTTACACACAAAGCCCACACGTGAATGCTGGCTCCACCTCAGTTTTTAAAAGCGAACCTCGTGACCACATCCTCCCTGCAGGCTTCCCCTCCACCCCCTCTGGGGCGCATTATAGCCTCTGCTCAGAACCTGGGCCTCCGGGGACACTTGGGCCTGGTCCACAGAGGAGGGAATGTCACCCGCAGCCTGGCCAGCGTTGTGTGTATGTGTGCTAAGTCGCTTCAGTTGTGTCCAAATCTGTGCAACTCTATGGACTCTAGCCTGCCAGGCTCCTCTGTCCATGGGATTCTCCAGGCAAGATTCCTGGAGTGGGTTGTCACGTCCTCCTCCAGGGGACCTTCCCAACCTAGGGATCCTTTTTCAAAACATGGTGGTTTGAAGGCTTCTCAGGCGTGAAGGAGCCTATGAGAAATTCTTGAAAACTTTCAATAGTGGGACAGGATGGGGAGGCCACAGATGTATAGGAAAAGTGTATTAGCTTGACTTGCCTTGGGGACCCATTCTTTAAGAGAAAGTACAGGATAAGCTGTGTCAATCATCACCTTGCAAGGTCACCCAGGGAATAGGACATGTGATGCAGGATAAGTTAGAACTTCTGGTTTGGGGCAAATGAGAGAAAGTGTTTACTAGATTTAAAATAAATCAGTACAGGAATTCTCAGCAGTCCAGGCCTTAGGAGTGCACATTTTGACTGCCAAGGGTGGGGTTCCATTCCTGGTTCAGGAACTAGGATCCCACAAGCCACGTGGTGTGGCCAAAAAGTGGAAATTAATTAATTAACTACATTTCGTAAGTCAGTATTCACACAATAAAATGACTGGACTGTCATGAAAGACCAGGAAGCAGCCCTGGTATCTCCTGCTCTTAGATTTCTGCTCTTAAGAAATATCCCTGGCCTTTACAAATCTGGCCAGCTCTCTGAAGATCAGGTCAACTGATGCCAGGTGCACTTTCAGGAGAAATGACTGTGCATCAGCAGATCCAACAGGCCATGAGCTCGATTTTAGAAGTCAAAATTGACAACCGGGTAAACGTGGGGAGGAAAGCAACAGGGCACATCTTCACGTGGTAGGTCGCAAGAGCAGAAGGAGGTCGCAAGCACAGAAGTGTCCCGAGGACTGGTGGGCTCTGGCTGGTGACAGTGGTGCTCCGGTCACTAAACCATTCTGCACCACAGGGCCCTACGGGGGCCTCAGAAGAAATGCAATGAAATTACAATAAGATCATACTGTTTAACGGGCCCTAACCGAAAGAATCTTTTATTTCAGAAAGCACACTTAAAAATTCTTATAGAAAATGAAAGTTACTATTATGTAATTACTTGACAGGAAAAAAACATGAATTCTATTTTGCGGAGCAAAAGGCATGAGTGAAACCCATTTGAAATAAATGTTATGAAAGCAACTCACCTGGAAATCCTGATCATCGATTCCAAACCTCTCCCGTAGGTTACGGAAAACCATGGGGCAGTATTCCTTAAACTTGAAGTGGCTCGGCATGTTTTCTCTGAAACAGTCAGATTGTGGAATAAAGTTCAGATATACAAACAGTGAATCTGCCACCATCCTGCTCACCTGCAGCCAACGACGTGCGTGGAGCTCCCCACCCACAGATGGGCTTCAAGTGAGACGCGAACTCGCTTGAACTCGCTTGTGTAAGAGAACTGGGGTCTATAGCTGCTACAACCCACAGTAAGACCCGGGGACAGAAGGGACAGACAGTCAGGGGAGACAGTGAAAGGGAAGCAAGAGGCTTGGAGAGTGAGGGAAGGGCAGCAGGGTGCAATGATGCTCCCCACATTCTAACAGCTGGGAGTGAAGTGAACGTCCCTCAGTCGTGTCCGGCTCTTGGCGGCCTCATGGACCATAGAGTCCATGGAATTCTCCAGGCCAGAATACTGAAGTAGGGGGCCTTTCCCTTCTCCAGGGATCTTCCCAACCCAGGGATTGAGCCCATGTCTCCCACGCTGCAGTCAGATTCTTTATCAGCTGAGCCGCAAGGGAAGCCCTCTAATAGGGTACCTTCTTTTTTTTTTTTTGTTGGAGGCTAATTACTTTACATCATTGCAGTGGTTTTTGTCATACATTGAAATGAATTAGCCATGGATTTACATGTATTCCCCATCCCAGTCCCCCCTCCCACCTCAGCTAACAAAACAAGACCTTCTCTCACTCCTGGCTTGACCTGTTTTATCTTTTATGTAAATACAGAATTCTAAATTCACATGGAAAGATCCCCCTTAAAAGGTCAACCTTTAAAGAGCATTATGAGAATAATTAACACAGCAGCTTCACATTAGAACAATGGCCCTATTAAGGAATTTCACAGTTGATCCTCACGTGAGAGAGATTTCTCTGGGGTTCGTCCCACTCACTCAGAATTGCTTCCTCCTTTTTGTTCACACATGCACACATACACACACCCCTTAGTACTCTGCACATATGACAGGAAGTGATGGTAATTTATACATGTGTCCATTTTCAATCACTTGCCTGACTGTGAACACCCTGAGGGCAGAGTATTCTTTTTATAAAAAAATTTTTTTCTAGATTTTTTTTTCTTTTTGGATGTGGACCATTTTTACAGTCTTTACCAAATTTTGTTACAATATTGCTTCTTTTTTTTAGGTTTTGATTTTTTGGCCTTGAGGCATGTAGGACTCTCAGCTCCCTGACCAGTGATTGAACCTGTGCCCCTTGCATTGGAAGGCAAAGTCCCATCCATGGGCCACCGGGGGAATCGCAGGGCAGGATATTTCTTATCCATCCCTGTATGGCCGGCTCTTGGTGTGGCGCCACAGAAGGTGCTCCCTAATGATGTCTAAAATGACATTTGAAAGAGGGAGAAATAGCCTCAATGCCCAACATGGCTTCCAATTACATTTTATAAAAATGCACCTTAATTCCTTATTGTTCTAGGAAGCAGTCATTTCTGTTCATGAAGGAATCATCAGCAGAGTTTTGTGTAAGGTCTATAGCTGAGGTCTATAGCTGCTAAAAAAAAATTCCAAGCAATTTACAGCTTCAAACATTTAAATTGTAATGAGAATATCACTTTTAACATATAAGATATTCATAGAGAACAATATGCCATATGGCAAAAAGATATTACCCAAGAAGGCCTGCTGTTGCTTCTCTGAAAATGACAGATGGTTATGTTTATCACAGGATTAACTTCATCAGCAAAACTTTACTCCCACCCATTGAAAAATAATGTGATTATAGAAATTCACAAAAACCACACTCCTGGCAGCCACGTCAGTTCTACAAAAGGTCGTGCTTGTACTTACTTGTTAAAAAGGTGATTGTCCACCTTTATCTTCGAATAGGCCTTGAAGTCATCTGGCATCAACATAACAGGGATTTGAACATGGCTCAGTTCATTGATCTAGGAAAACAAAATAAACGGCACAGGTCGTTAGTACCTAGGTGGGAAGCACTTATCTTGAACACGTCCTTTACCAGGGAAACCTGGTGGATGCTCGAACCTCCTAGACCACTTTCCTCCCTGTTCCCATCCTGCAGCTGCTTCCCTCTCTCTCTCCTCAGCCACCACCACGGTCTCCCACCTCACACCAAGCTCCAACTTCCCCTGCTCATCCCTGTCTGGCACTGGCCTCCGGGATGGCAGGGGCAAGAGAGGGGTTCTGGGGGGGTGAACCCTCACAGCCAGCCATCCCGGCTCCTCTCTATCCATCCTCCCACGTCCTCTCCAGAGCCTCAACCCAGAGCTCCTTTGAGCACATGTCCAGGGCAACTTCTCTCTGTAAATACTATCTGATAAAGAGGGCCTTTTAACTTCTGATATAAATATTTGTGGAGGGACTTCCTTTGTTGGTTGTCCAGTGGCTAAGACTTCCTGTTCCCAATGCAGGGGGCCTGGGTTGATCCCTGGTCAGGGAACTAGAACCCACCTGCTGCAATGAACATCGAAGACCCTGGTGCCACAACTAAGACCCAGCATAGCCACATAAAGAAATAATTTGTTGAATTATGACTACTTCTTTATACTTTGGAGGTACTCAAAAGGCAACATTGCCATCCATGGGGGTTTACCTTTCTTATGGGACCTAATTTAAAAATAAATATTAGGGTGGGACATGAATTTACCAGAAGAGGAACCTTCAGCAAGAAAAGAAAAGAAACATATGGCCATGGGGTTAGATGAGAGGGAAGTGGGCTGGACAGGGGTCAAGACCAAGGCACATCTCTACGTGGTTACAGAGAGAGAACAAGAGGTTAATCCATCTCAGTTTACATTCCCATGAATGGCTGGGACAGCTTTTGACACCTGATTGAAAAAGCTGAACCTTCCCTTCATTAATTATTTCTGCATTTAGCTCCCAAGTGATAATTCCCTGGTTACTAGTAATAAAAATCATGTTAAAGGTTTATGGGTTCAGTCGTTAAGTTTGCAACCCCACAGACTGCAGGCATCCCTGTCCTTCACTATCTCTTGGAGTTTGCTCAAATACATGTCCATTGAGTCGGTGATGCTATCTGTCTCTCTCATCCTCTGCCACCCTCTTCTCATTGCCTTCAATCTTTCCCAGCATCAAGGTCTTTTCCAATGAGTCAACTCTTTGCATCAGCTGGCCAAAGTATTGGAGCTTCAGCATCAGTCCTTCCAATGAATATTCAGGGTTGATGTTCTTTAGGATTGACTGGTTTGATCTCCTTGCAGTCCAAGGGACTCTTAAGAGTCTTCTCCAGCACCACAGTTCCAAAGTATCAATTTTTTGGTCCAACTCTCACATCTTTACATGACTAATGGAAAAACCATAGCTTTGACTCTATGGACCTTGTTGTCAGCAAAGTGATATCTTTGCAAAGTAAATCGAAGATACATAGCAGGGGTTCTTAGTTACAAAAACAAAAAACAAAATGAGTTTCTTGATACATCAGAGTTGTTAACCCATTGCTGGGTTCATAGAAAGTATAGGAAATCATTAAGACACGCTCCTTCCCCTAAACTGAGTTTAATCCATAGGGCATGTGCAAACCATTAAGTAAGCCTGAAAGGAGGGGCTTCTGTGAAGGTAAATGCCAATTTCAGTTTGGGTCAAAGGATAGCTGGGGAGCTCAACCCAAGACTTCAGCACTAAGCTAGAACTCTTGAAAGAAGCAAAAGTGGTCCCAACGCCCAGGGGAAATAAATGCAAACGGTGCCTGGAAGAAAGCATTCCTAACACAGTCCTTCAGGATTCCCACAGATGAAGTTCAATCAAGTTTGGGGTCACAAAGAAATGAGAGTTAACAGAAAACTTGATATTATGTTCAAGACTTCAGCTAGTAGAAGAATCAGATACAGAATAGAAAATTAAGACTATGTATAAAATGTGTAAAGAAGGGACTGCCCTGGTGGTCCAGTGGTTAAGACTCCAAGCTTCCAATTCTGGGAGCATGTGTTTGATCCCTGGACAGGGAGCTAAGATCCCACATGCTGTGTGGCACAGTCAAAAACTTAAAAATAAAGAATAGTGGTTATAGTGCTCATGTTCTGTTCAGGAGGAGAGGCAAGAAATTAACTGTAGACTTTAAGTATTATGCAATAAGTTTAAAGGCAAATATTAAAAGAATAAGAAACACAGTATATAACTTCCAAACAGAAAAACAGAGTAGGAAAAGAAAACTCAATTAAAAAAAAAGAAACACAAGCAGGAAGAAAAAAAATTTTTGCACAGCAAAAGTGGGACAAATAGAAAGTTACTGATAGAAATAAATCTGGAGATTTTATATATATATATATAATCACAACAGGCATAAATAAACTAGCAGTTAAAACTAAAGGTTGTCAAAATGAATTAAAAACTATAAGTGATGTGCATGAGACAACTAAAAACATAAGTTGTCAAATACATCAAAACTTAAGGAATAGAAAAAATATATTAAATAGTACTAAAAATTGCTGGAAAGCTAGCCTAGTTTTATTAATATCAAATAAATGAATAACTCTAAGACAAAAGCATTACTGAGGACAAAGAAGGTCTGGACACAGTGATAAAAGGTTCAGTTAGCCAGGAAGACAAGATTCCTATGGTATAAGGACCTAATTAATCTGAGAGTATAGAGCAAAAATTGTTAGAACCTCAGGGAAAATGGGCAATCCGTTATTAAAGAGGCACATTTGCATATGCTTTTATTGATATAGTTCAGACAGACACAAAATGAAGAAAGTTAGGGGTTTAAACAACATATTAAATATCATTCACTTGGTATTTGTTGCACACCTATTATTGCCAAGTATTATTCTTCTAGCAGCTTGGGTTACATGGTGGAACAAAACAGATTAAGATGCCTGCCCTCTGGAGCTTCTGTTTTAGTGGAAAGAGTCAGAAGATAAAACAATAAACTTAGTAAAGTACCATGTTAGAAACAAATGATCTACTAGGTTAAAAGGCTATAGAAAAAGGAGAAAGAGTAGGACAGAAAAACTAGAGAATGCTCGTCAGTAAACTGTGAGGGTCACTGAACTATTTAAAATAGGGTGGATTCCAGGAGGCCAAGGTTTGGAGAAGATGAGATCTAATGTGGCAGTGCAAAGGCCCTGGGGTGGGGACATGCCTGGAATGCTTGGGACAAGGAGGCCAGTGTGGCTGGAACAGATTAACGAGGGGAGAGACAGTAAGAGCTGAGGTTACAGGTAAGGGAAAGTGGTTTCTGTAGGGCCTTGCTTGTCACTAGAAAGACTCTGGCTTTTACTCTGAGAGATAGGGGAGCCCTTGCAGCTTCTGGGTGATAAAGCAATGAAATCAGTTAACTCAGGGTTTAAAAAGATCATGGGGTGGGGCAGGGGCACAAGCATGGAACTAGGGAGACCAGTTACAAGGAAGTGTAGTAACAGCCTGGTTTTTGTTGTTCCCGTTCTTGTTTTGGCATGGCATGCAGGATCTTAGTTCTCTGACCAGGAATGGAACCCAGGCCCCCACCAGTGGAAGCCCAGAGTCTTAACCACTGGACCACCAGAGAATTCCTGTAATAGCCTGTGTGTAGTTAGAGATGGGGAATCAGATTGTGGGTATTTACTGAAAGTAGAGACAATGTGATTTTCTGCAGTTCTGGATGGGGGAGTGTCAGAAAGACACTTTGGTCTAAAAGGCTTTGGTCTAAACAGTCAGAAGATGGAGCTGCCATCAACCAAGATGGGGGGACTTCTCACTGTGTTCCTTTTTATGCCTTTTTTTTAAAAAATTCATTTAATTTATTTATTTTTGGCTGAACTGAGTCTTCATTACTGCCCTTGGGCTTTCTCTAGTTTTGGCAGGCGGGGGGCTACTCTTCATTGTGGGCTTCGGGTTCCTCTTTGCAGTGGCTTCTCTTGTTGCAGGGCATGAGCTCTAGGTGCACAGGTTTCAGTAGTTACAGCGAGCAGGCTCAGTAGCTGTGGCTCGAGGGCTCTAGAGTGCAAAGGCTCAGAAGTTGTGGCTCGTGGGTTTCGCTGCTCCTCAGCATGTGGAATCTTCCTGGACCAGGAACCAAACCCATGTCCCCCACCTTGGCAGACAGATTCTAATCCACTGTACCACCAGGGAAGTCCTCTTTTTATGCTTTTTGATTTTTGAATCATGTTGAAGAATTGCTTGTTCTAAAAATTAGATACTTTAATACTTTAAAAAAAAACCCTATGACAAAAATGTACATGTAAGCTATCAGCAATAGTTATAAAATATATATTATATCCACATAATACTTAATGGGTCTTCCCTGGTGGCTCAGTGGTAAAGAATTGGCCTGCCAATGCAAGGGACATCAATCGGATCTGTGAGTCAGGAAAAGACCCTGCAGAAGGAAAAGACAACCCACTCCAGTATTTTTGCCTGGGAAATCTCATGGATAGAATTATATTATGTTGAGCCCTGCATGAATTTTTGGATTGGATACCACCACCCTCATTTCTGGATCCACACTGACTTTCAAGTGGTACTTGTTTTTGTTTTTTTTGACATGACTGTTGCAGTTCCAATTTCCCGAAGCTCGTCACTGTACTGCAGGAAGCAGCATGAAGCTGAAACTGTGAACTCCCTCAAATAAGTACTTTGCATGGTGTCTCGCAGATGCTGAGGTCATCATGGTTCCCTTGGAATTTTAAA
Source organism: Odocoileus virginianus (assembly GCF_023699985.2). Classification (NCBI taxonomy): domain Eukaryota; kingdom Metazoa; phylum Chordata; class Mammalia; order Artiodactyla; family Cervidae; genus Odocoileus; species Odocoileus virginianus. Next base: position 21,381,924 of record NC_069682.1, read on the forward strand.
ATATTCCAGAGCACTCCTGAATTTGCTGCAATGCCCTGAGCACCTTGGCACATTTGGGGGACCACAGGTATAAACAGCAGCAGATGCTTAAAACAGCAAATGATCAAATATAATTAGAGAATATTTATATTCTAAGATAATAAAAATAATCCCCTAAATGCATTGTACTGGATTATAACCTATAACCACTTTATATTCACCCCAAACAACCTTAATCATTAGCCCATATAAACTGATGATCTCTACAACCTTTTCAAGTACATTGTTTTCTTGAGATAATGCTGTATCAACTGTATTTGTGCAAAGCCAAATTACAATTCTGCTCCTATGAAATTATGGCAATAACTTTATCAGGCATCACTTTTAGCCCATTCTAGACTATATTATTAAAATCTCCTTTGTGTAATGGCCTATAAAAACTTATGAAACTTCCACTTAATCAAGACACTAGACTAACTTATAATCATATAATCTCTCCCACTCAGTTTACTCAAGTATCTTATAATATTAAATAATTCTCAGAGTATATTTGTGAAAAATTAAAATCTATACATCTTGATGCTAGCACTGGAGTGTCAAAGTTCAGAGGGAAAAAAAAAAAAAGAATCAGAACTGAAAACCAAGTCTTGTGACAAGCATAGTTAGAATGAAGCTGAATAGCAATTAAATCCATATCTCAATATCTTGTGGAAATAGAAGAGAATAAATAAAAGCAAAGGAAATTTATAGGGTGACAAGGAAAAGTGAAAGAACAACCAACTTCATATTGCTTTCACCAAATTAAATAGAAGTTGGAGAGAACATAATGATTCCTATCACATCTCTGCTTCCAGCAATATCTGAGAAAGCAAAACCAAGTCTAGAAGTAGGAACATAGAAATCCCCCCATTCCTTCCTCATGCTGCTGCTGTCTGTGCTGAGAACAGTATCTCTTTGGAAAGCCAGTGGGGAGAGAGACACTTTGGGGATCCTTTTTGTTCTATCTGATTCCTGCTCTGAAAAATGAAAAATGTGGTAAAACCCTGACAACCTTCCAGCCCCAGTGGGATGTGTAATCTGTGAATTTCCCTCACTGATGTGTATTCCACATCCATCCTTTCTATGTGAGCATCCACTCTGCTGGCTGCCGTGCAGAGACCCTTGTCTGTTTTCACACTGTCCAGAGAGGCCCACACATTAATGGAAGAAGTGCACCATGTCAAGTTCCAACAGCGATAGGTGTCGGGAGGGAGGAGGTGGTTAGACCATGGGCAAGCAAGACAGAGGCAGGACAGGGCGGGGGTGGAGGTGAAGGAGGGGCCAGCCTGGAGCAGGAGGAGGCGGGTGGAGGGGGCTTCCAGGAAGCAGGGCCGAGGGTGCAAGGCCCTGAGGTGGAGTTGGGGGTAGAAGGTACAGTTAACTGGAGCGCTGGGAGACTACTGTGTCTGAATGCAGAAACCCAAGGGCATGTGACCGGATGGGGCTGAACAGCCTGAAAGGCCTGTGAGAGACCACAGGGCGCTTCAAGGGAGGATGCGGGGGGCGGGGCGGGGGGGGGCTGCAGAGGGCAAGGGAGAAGATTCTAGAGACACTGAGGGGGTGTAAACACGGGCTTGTGTCACAGGACAAGAGACAGAGCATCTACTGAGAGAGAGCCTTTCAAGGCAAGAGTCCAGTTTTGAACCTGTTAAACTGAATGTGCTCTTGGGACTTCCCTGGTGGTCCAGTGGCTAAGACTCCGCACTCCCAATGAGGGGGCCTGGGTTCGATCCCTGGTCAGGGAACTAGATCCCACATGCTGCAACTAAAGGTCCCGTGTGCTGCAACTAAGACCTGGTGCAGCCAAAGAAATAAATAAAAATAAATAAATATAAAAAAAGAATGTGCTCTTGAAACACCTTAAGCGTGTCAGGCATGCAGGCGAACTTGTGGATCTGACACTCCCAGGGGAGGAGGGGGGTGCAAAAGCAGACACAGTGTGTAAGACAGTTTCTTCATGGGGTGGATGAGGGGCTGGGAGAGTGGACGGGAAGAGAGGGCGGCGGGGCCGAGGAGCAGCCTTGGAGAACCTCAAGTGTTCACAGAATAAGAGGAGGAGGAGCCTGTGAAGGGAATGAGCAGACGGGCCAGCGAGGGAGGGAATGAAAGCAGCGTCACCTCATGGGCAGGAAGGAGCCAACGGGATGAAGGGCGGTGACGGCGTCCGAGACGTGGAGGAGATGACTGGAGTGTGGCAGCCGGAGGTGTTGGGGGACCTCGGGGTGAGGGGATTGGTAGGGGACAGCAGGGGAGGTGGGAGAAGGCTGACCTGGACCAGGCTAGTTTCTCAGAAGCTTGGAAGGAGAGAGACGGTGAGGATGGACAAAGGGGCTGAGTCAAAAGAAGGGAAGTTCCTTCCTGGGGAGGATGGGGTCACTGGGCTCTGAGACTGCCTGAACGAAATGGGCTTTGGGGAGGCAGCCCCTCCAAACAGCCAACGGGTACATACAAAGTATATCTAAGCAACAATGTCAAAATAGTAACACTCACTAATTCTGCTATTGGAATCACAGATTTTTTTATAGCACTTCCACATTCATTTTACTTTTCCCCCACCACCACAAAAAAATTTAAAGGTTGCCCACCCCTTTTATAAAACAAAGAGAAGGCCAATAAACCAGTAACTCTCAATTCCTTTCCTCAATCCCTTTCCCTACATTCACTAACTTTCTACTGATCTGTGGCCAACAGTGTTTTACAATAAAGAAGGCCATCCCATTGTTTTGCTAAAAAAAGGAGAAGAGGGAAAGGCGGCTGTGAAGAAGGGGCAGAAGCTGACCAGAGCGGAGAGGGGGTCCCGTCCACTGGCTCCTTTTTTCTCTGAGGAGGAGCCGTGAGGCTCTGCTGAGCGTGGAGGCATGTGGCGGCTTAGAGGGAACACAGAGAACTGCAAACAGTGATTGCAGAACATGGGAGAACAAGCCTGAAGGGAGAAACTCGCTGGGCCTTGGGGCACAGTGATAGACAACGCACAGGGCGCCAGGGGAACCCGAGGAGTGACATTCCCCAGAGCTGGGCTGCAGGGAGCTGGTGCTGATTAGGGAGGACCCGGCTTCTTCGGGTTTGAGGTTTTTGCTAGCTGGAATGAGCAGTGGAGTTAATTCTAGGGTAATCACTCGGAAATGGAAAGTCAGTACAAAACCCTCCTCCCTGACCACAGAGAGCCTCCTGCTGCAGCTGATGGAGCCACGAGCACCCAGAGTGAAGGCTGAAGCAGCAGAGAAGGAAAGTTGGAGTCCAGACACTAAGTGTCCCAGGAACTCAGCGCAGGGAGCTGGGACAGGTGCACGGAAGGGCTTCTGGGAGGCAGTGAAGCCCGGCGTGGCTCTTGAAGGATGGAGAGGCATGACTAGTGTTTCATTTCAATACATTCAACAAGTTCTGTCTTCACAAACGAGGAGTTCCCCAGGAAGGAGGGAACGCTTGGCTCTCGTTATTAGAGGAAAAAAGAGATGAGAAATCAAAGCCGACTGCGCTTATAGCTTGGTTTATGGAGAATCATAAGATGATGAAATTTGGGACTTCCCTGGTGGTCTAGTGGCTAAGACTCTGAGTTCCCAACACAGGAGCCCAGGTTCCCTCCCTGGTCAGGGAACTAGATCCCACATGCCACAACTAAAGATCCTGCATGCCACAACTAAAGAACCCACATACCTGAACGAAGATCAAAGATCCCACCTGCCCCAACTAAGACTTGGTGCAGCCGAATAAATAAATATGAAAAAAATAATAAGATGATGAAATTACGAGAGACCCGTAGTGATCCTGCAGTCTAAGCCTCACTGTGCAGATGAAGGCGTATCCTGGAACAGCCTGGCCTTCATCATCAAGGGGGATTTGACACTGACTTGTATAACATTAGACAGCTACCAGCTTCTCTACGAACATTTTGTCCAGACTGCCTTTCCTTCACGATGCCTTCACATTTCCTTCGGGTTTCTCTTTCCCCCCAAATCCTCTCCCCACACCCCTTGGTCAGTTGAGTAGCTAGATTTAATGACTTGTAAACAAACACTTCACAAACCACAGGACCTACCGCTTAAAGGAAGCTCTTAATTAGTAAATGATACTTTTCAATAGTGTATCCATGAGCCCCCTCTTTTTTCTAAAAGCATATTTTAATTTTTTATATAAGAGACTCACCAGTCTTTCATCAGTTTTACCAGATATATTCATTACAGCACTGCCTGATCATTGAAAGGCCTGGATAATTCTCTCCTGTAACCTATTACTGTGACATCACACAAGCTATAATATATTCTTGTCTCTGATTCACATGAATGAGCTGATGCAGATTATGACAATGAGCTGTATCAACTTGAATAACGTTGGGTTGATTCTATTTCTTCTGTATTCCACGTAGGGCAATGGACTGTGATCTTGACTTTAGAACAATATTCTTGGGTTTCAAAATCTTCAGTTTGGCATTCTATATAGCCTACCTGGAAACTGGCAGACAATGGTTTATCATCATTACCTTGCATCAGTATTTTAACAAAGCAGTTTATACTTTTCTTTTTGCTTTATAGCTATTCCATAGATACTGGAAACACAAACATATAGTTTCATTTATATATGCTATATAGTATTTATAAAAGAAATAAAAAAATATTTGGTTTAACCATTACTATTTTGGAGGAAAAAATAACACACCCCCACAGGAAGAGGCATGCATCATGAAATCTAAATAGTTTTTAATTTATGGAGATAAAAGTACTTTTGGAGTTTACTTATTAAACTTTTATTAGGTTACTTAAATAATAAACTGAAGCTACATTTAAGGTTCCTTTGGGTAACTAATATTTAACAAACTCTCACAACAAAGGTGTAATATCACTTTATTCTTCTGAAATACTTAATAGTTGTCAAACCACTTAGGCAAATAGTTTTTCATTTTCTGTTTGTACTGACAGTCACATCCATAGTTCTATAAAGCTTGTGATCATAAAAGTTTATTGTAGATACCCTCACAGAGGAGCAGTAGGCTGGGTCTCCGGGTGCCCTGGGAAGGGTCTCTTGTTCATGTTTACACTGTGCCAGGCACAGCGTGGTAAACAGGCTGGTGTGGACCAGCCCAGACTTTCTGCTTAGCCATCGGGCATCAGCGTGGATGGTGCTGGGGTCCAGCATCAGACATTAAATAAAGCGGCTTTGTTGTGAACCTCAATAGACACAAGGGCAAAGCAGGGATGGGAGGGTGAGTAAAAGGTTTAGTTCAAAGTGTCCAAATGTTCCTGATTGTATTACAGTTCTGCAGGGGGCGAGGGGGGTTGGGGGTGTGTGTGGGGAAGAGTGTGTAGAGGGGGAAGATACCCTTGACATGGAAGGGGTGGATAGAGGAGGATGGGAGGAGGTGGTGAGGTCTAGGTGCCCCTTGACCTTGACCCCTGTTAATATTTGGCATTAACTTTGCTGCTCACACTTTGTGGACATCTGACAAGCATCACATTCAGCACTCTAGACAGAGCAGCTCACCCAATCTTCAACCAAATGGAGTAGGTGCTGTCAGTATTGTCTCCATTTTCCAGATAAGAAAATTGAGGCTTACTGAGATGAGGTAAACTAGTCCTGCCTACCTCTTCAGCCAGGCAACTCACATGAGTTACCTCAAATATGCAAGTCAGAGAGCGAGGCTGGCAGACCCTAAGATTCTTTGGAGATTCTGACGGCCTCTGAGCAAGTGACAAAGCTGTCCACCCGCAATTCAAGTCTTCACTGTGTTAAAAGCTTCTAAAGGAGTCTTTTCCTTTATTTCCTCTAAGGAGTAATTACATAGATGTTTAGAATAAATGATTAAATGCATGTTTAATTGAATATGCACCACAATCTACAATTAACCTCAGCTGTAATTTTAATAAGTGCAATCTAAATTTGGAAAGACCTGTATTTCTGAGAAGTTCACTTCTCTGACATTCCCTATCATTTCCAAAAAAGGAAATATTGTAAATCAACTATACTTCAATTAAAAAAAGAAAGGAAAATAAATATTCCTCAAAGTTCCATTAAACCTTAACAAATCCTAAAGAGTATCCTTAAAGGATACAAAATCAATTTCTCAAGCAATTATGTATTAAAGCAAATGGCTGAGTTTTCTCTTATGAAAAATATGATTAACACATGGTACAGTAAAAGTCGTGTGACTTTTCCTTTTGTAATATACCATATGACCCAACTCAGAAAAGGTATCTTGATCACTCTCTTCAGCAAAGCATTCAAATTTCTATCCCACTCAAGTTACCTCCAACATTATAAAGTATGTTTTATTTGTTATGTAGGTTAAATCTGCTGATTGCAATGGGTGTCATTCCTACAGATATAACACTAAATTCATACTGTCAAGAAAACCAAGTTGTAGGTAAGCTGCAAAAATGAGAATAATAAATAACTACTGGACAAGAAAAAAACCAGTGAGACCCAGCTGGTAATGGTAAAGGCATTCAGACATGTCCCCACACAGCCTTTTCACACTGAGACATTTAAAACATCAACTTCACTAATTTATAAGGCTTTTTTTTTGGAGTCAAGAATATGTTTACAAATTGTGAGGCATTATTAATGACACTTCTTTAATTTAGATGTACTTCACTCTAAATATTGTCTGTGTCCCCAGATGAATACAGAATTCTATTGGTTTTCTTTCAGGCAAGCTTAAACAAAAAGGACTGAAAAAACACAGATGAGGAAATCTCACACATGTAGTATAGACATTGAGATATTTAATCTGATTATAATAGATAATTTACCACAAATTATGCCATATTCAGATGAAATAAGAGGTGCCCAGAACATGAAGCCACAGGGCACGGTGCTGGGTATGGAGGTATGAGTGCTGGTGGGCAGAACACATCCCAGACTGGGGCAAGTTGGACATGACAAGAGTGGGAATTATCTTAAAAGGCCTATTTATTCCTCCTCAAAATCTCAAGACACAGATTGAAAAGGGCTTAGTTTATATCCCAAACATTTCCTACCACTTAAATATGAATGCATATTTTAAAACACAATTCGACTATAATAACAATCAAGTGGATAGGCTGAACAATGAGAATAGGCCAGATAAGCACACAGAATTCAAGATCAGTAAAGGCCCAAGGGGTAAAAGAACTGCAGTGCGTGACTCAACACGAATGTAATTTTGGATACTACTTTAACTTTAATTAATTTCTTAGGGAAAGCAAACAATAATTATGTCATACCAGATCCCCTACACTGAACAAGCAATTGCTTCAGCTTCTACAAAAGGATCCTGACTTTACAACTTAAAAAAAAGGGATACAAATTCACCATTAATGATGAAAAAACAAAAAAGCCTCTTTTCCCCCCCTCCTCTCATATCAGTGTCTGAAGATATATTCTTTCCACTTACTGGACTCACCCTTTAAAAAAATTCCTTTGTGACTCTCTGGTTGATAAGCATAGGATTCCTCCCACCCAATAATTTACTCTGCACATTTCTGCCCTAGAGTTCATTGACCTTAGAAAGTGAATGAGTCAAAAACTAAAATTACTACCACCACGAGATAAAGAGTTAAGGGTGTTCCAGGATCGACTGGGACAAATCACAGCTGGACAGTCTAGTGCAGGGGCTGTTTAAATGTGAATTGGAACTTTCCCTGGTTCTCCCCCAAAGATGTACAAAATGGCCTCAGGCACACTTCTAAGAAAATATTTTCCATAATGTGACCCAGAATAGGTCACCAAGATTGTACAAGTCTCTTCATGCTCTTGTCCAGATCTCACTATTTTTGGAAAGGGTAGGGAGTGAGAGCTTGGGGGGAGCCAGGAAGCAAAGAGATATAATAACATAGAGGGTTAATAAACTTTAAGAAATTAGGTAGGGACTTCTCTGGTAGTCCAGTGGTTAGGACTCCACACCGACACCGCAGTCGGGGGAGAAGGGGGTGGGGGTGGCATGGATTTGATCCTTGGTTGGGGAACTAAGATCCTGCATGCCTCTTGGTATGGCCAAAATAAATAAGTAAATAAATAACATCTAGTTAAAAAATAAAATAAAAGATTTTTTTTTTTTTAAAGAAAGAAATTAGGTAGACTGCCTGTAGTATACAGATTTGTCCAAATTAGGTGCAATACCTATAACCACCCCATTCAAGTACCTTCTAAACAAGCTTTCTAAGAACTGTTTGTATTACATCAATTTATTTGTAAAATGGAGATACTGCCCCAATTTATATACTTAAGTTCATATTTTATGATGGTGGTAGCAACCTAACGTTCTAATAACAAAGAAATATGATAGAGGCAGTATACCTTTTTTTCTTACTGTTTTCTACTAATTTTCTTAGCAAGTTTGTGGTGGTAGAGAAGATCACCTAAAAATTGTATCTGATTTTTACTATCTGATATCTATTATCTTATTCCATATTTTAAAATACACATATTAACAAATATTGGCTCTTATTTGGAAACAATTTTGTAATCTTGTAACAAATACAGGCTGAAATAATGCAGAATTTTCAAAGCTGATGTCTCGATGATTCTAGCACAAAGCCTGCTCTCGGAGTGGTGTGGCTCTCACTACAACTTAGATTGTAAATTGAAGAGCAATTTGCAAGTTCTGAGGTTTCAGAGGGGCAGACATGGTAAATTAGAACCAATTATAGAGGCTGGAAAAAACAGGCAGTTGAAATGTTTGTGAATTGTATATTTATCTGTCTTGAGGCAAGAGGTCAACTTTCAACACCTGCTCCATCACACTCATTTTCTAAGACCATATTTTAAAAGTTAGTATCTTTCTGTGTGCAGATAAGACAAAACAAGTATATTTTAATTAAACCCTTCTTTAGAAATGTGAGCTACCTTCAGATGTCTAGAAAATGAATGTTTTATTTTGATTAGCCAAATAAAAGTGTTCTGATGGCAAAACTGGATGGAGATGAGAATCTGAGCACAAAGGCCTGCGGTTCCAGCATTGATAACACTCAAAAGCCCAAGTTAATACCCTTAAGGGGGTTTTTCTGTTGAACAAGGATCATTAAATCAATCTTTTGATTAATGGCTACTTGACTTAAAATTAAAACATCATCAGGAGTACTTAAACTCTTGCTTCAAATCTTTAATTTGCAGCACAGACATATACTCTACTGTAGACCATCTGTCAACCTGGGGTATCTTCAAGCTCAATCAGACACTTCTGATGGGTGTTTCTCACTGGCTGGCCTGTGGCCAACTTCAACCAAAAGAATGAAGTCGCATTAAAATTTTACCTCCCAAAGAATCTGACAAGAAATGATTGAAATAAACCAAAGATTTACGGGCTGCTGCAGAGGTAATGCAGGCTTTAAAGAAAATTTAAGAAAAATCTGGTGATGAGAACAGTGTGAAAGTGGTCCATTCAGAAGGACGCTGTTTGGAGGCAGGAGACAGAGACAGACCCTGATGCTTGCGCTACTTCATCACAGCCTACCCTTGAGTGAACTGCTCCAGCTCTCTTGATTTCGCTTTATACTTAAAAAAAAAAAAAAAGGTGTGGGGGGGGATTGGAGAAGATAAAGAGATTGCAAATGATATATTGTTTAGCCTAGGCTGTGATTTAGAAAATGCCTGAATTAATTACCAATTTTTTTCAGACTGGAGAAAATTTACATACGGATTTAGATTTCTGGCTCCTTTGAAAAATGGAAAGCGCTGGCATCCTGCCTGGCACCACTCACCACTGCTGAGCGGCGGTGAGGATGTGCCCTCTAGTTGGGAACAGGCCCCACCGTTCCCTACAGTCTTGGGCCTGATGTCTTTGCTCATTCCCGTGTTTCAGACAGCCCTGAGCTCCAGTGCCTGGCATGCAGAAGACTGTCTCCCAAATAGAAATGAATCATGAAACAACCGTCTGAAGAGACTCTTAATTCCTGTAAGAAACAGATGATCTCGTCAAGTGTGGTGTTAATATGGGTGCAGGAGGGTGGAGACAACACAGAAAGCAAGGCCACAGCTCCAATATTATAATCAAGGACCTGGCAGGATCTTGGGCCCTCCCTGAAATCAACATAAAGGCATGGAAGGGATGCTGAACAGAGACATACGCCTGGAACTGCCAGTGATTATGTCTCCAGAGGGACATCAAGGTGGACACACAGGAAGGCTGGGATAAGAGAGACAAAAGCCACGTGGAGATGACCCAGTGGGTCTTAAGGCCAGTCTAGCCCTGCCATCCTTCTCAGATATACATATCAGTCTACCCTCTAAGCCAGCAGGAGTGAGGTTTCTGACACTTACCACTGGAGACATCCAACTACAACACCCCAACACTTAGTGGAGAATGAATACAAACCTCCTTCCTCTGAGGGGCATGAATGCTAGCCGCAAAGACACCACACTGACCTTCCAAGTTACAAATGAACAGACTTTACTTTTCACAGTCAGAGATCTAACATGCCACAAAAACTGAATACTTCCTGATGGCTTTCTGTATATTCATTCTACAATGAGGTCACCATAAACAGAGAGTCCCCCAAGTGGATTGTGGAGGACAGGCTTCCATAGGGCACTGGAGGACTCAATGCTGCCAGCAATTCTGGCAGGAGGCCCTAAATCCCACAGCCCTCCAGGAGCAGGGCCTGGCTGGCTACGGAGAAGACAGGGAGGAGTCCAGTATGGAAGATGGCTATCTCCCCAGCACACCCAGAGGACCACATCTGCTGAAAAATCAACAAGAGATCGCCATGCCTACCAGATGATGGAGAAGGAGATGAACACATATAGTTCAGCATTTTTGTTTTCTTAAAGAGGAATTTTTTTTTTTTTTTTTTTTTTTTTAGCAGTTGGGACCTATATTAAGATTCCAGAAGGGAAGCACTGAATTCCTAATTCAGGTAGAGTTGAACCTGTGCTTTCCTTTCCATCAGCAGAACAGAGGGGCAGCTAGTTTTAGTGTACAAGGAAGAACAATGTGAGGAAGGCTACCCTTATGCAGTTTATATAACTTTCCCAGATTCCTGTGTCAAATGATGAATTGACCATGCATCTTTATCTCCTTCCCTTCCAGAAACTCTGCTAAAATGACAATCAAGGAAGCTTGAGATGAAGGGGAAAAAAAAAAAAAAAAGGCATGACAATGAAAACTGTAGCCCAGATAATAGAAGAAGAGAAATTTCAACAAATCTTTAAGAGACAAAAAAAAAAAAAAAAAAAAAAAGATTATTAACTAATAAAAGAGGAGAAAAAGATGCTCCTCAGCACCGTGGCCACTCTGCCCTCATCATTGCAGGGGCCTGGCATCTGGGATTCAGGTAACAGAAAGCACATTGCTTATTGCCAAGCACTGCTCTCCCCCCTGACCCCCCATACAGGATGGATTCTTCAGAGAACCAAAGCCATGGGGCTTCAGAGCTGGGAACGGCAGGCCCAGAGCACGGCCGGGCAGGGGACTGGAGGAGTGGAGATCTCCACTCTCAGCCCTGGGACCGCAGCCCTTACCCTCCTCTCCGCCCCAGGCACACTGGCAGCTGGGGGCCACTCCCTGCGGGGACAACTGGGGCACGCCTTTCAGGAGGAAAGGCCCCGGAGACAGGCTGGCCTGCCCCACCTGCCTTCACGTGGAAGCCCAGCAGGTCGAGCACCCCATGTGCCCAGAGCTCGGGATCTGTTTTCCCACGTCTCATTCTGAAATCTGCATGGATGACCGTGAACCAGCAGATGCGGGAGGAAAGCTTCTAATATGGAAGAAAAGGACTGAATGAAGTCTATAATTTTTAGTGATAGTCAACATCATATAATATTAAAACACCAAATTCAGTACTTCATGAAGTAGTCAAAGCAACTGAGGCAGAGACTTCCCTGGCAGTCCAGGGGTTAGGACCCCGTGCTTCCGTTGCAGGGGGCACAGGTTCAATCCCTGGTCAGAGAACTAGGATCCCATAAGCCTCAAAGTGTGGTCAAAAAAAAAAAAAACAAACCAAAAACCCCTGCAGTATAGTAAGGTGAACATTTATTACTTTAACCAAAAGCTGTATATTATTTTAGCCAAAAGGAGGCATGAAAGGAGAAATGAAAAGGTGTAGTAAATCTATATAACATCATAGATCAGGGCAGAAACTCAACAGGTGATATCTATAATTGACAAATTCATAAACAACACCATAAGCCTATTACCTAGAAATACAGGGTTAAATACCAGGGGAAATTATTATTATGTATATCTGTGTGTGCTACTATGAAAAATTTTTTAGGAAACAACATGAAGTGAAAAGAGCAAGATGTCTTTAATACATTCCCACTTCAGTTTTTTTTTTTTTAATGTTATGTATACATGTATTTGTATATGAAACTTTCAGAAAGTACATAAAAGCTGGAGGAGCAGGTTTGGGGGCCTGGGGTGGAGGTAAAGTTCTTCATACATTTATTGTCATAATAAGGATGGAGGTGAAAACCAAAGCACTCAAGAAGTATCTACCTCAGAGGCATATCATATAACTTCAAGTTAATGGTTCCCAGTAAGGAGTACATGTTCCTCTGCAAGAAGGTAGGAGCATTTCTATTTCTATCTAAGAAAATTAAACTTTGCAAAACTTATTACACAGTTTGACATATGGCCTCAGCAGTTCATATCTCAAACAGTCCTGAGCTCTATACTGTAGGGGAGATAACCTGAAGAAACAGTAGGAAGCCACGTCTTAGCGGGGTTGGCAGTGGAAAATGTCCCCAGCTTTGTCTATGCCTGGTGTGTTATAACGGCTTGCATTTTACATGTCCCCACCTGGGTAGACTTACAGAAGATACCATCTGGATTTGACTAAGTTATTAATAAATCAACCCTTGAAAAATGGACCTGTGCTTAACAGGATACCTGAAAAGAAATCACCAAGTGAAGCTAACATTAAAAACATAAGCACCAGTTAACAAGAAAACAGCAATACCAACAGCTGTGCTTCTGGTATTAATACCTTCTCTCAAAGAACTGATGATTTAGTCAGATAGGACAAGAATAGTTCAAGAACAACTGAAATTACTGAGAAGACTTTAAAATATGGACTCCCATCCACTTTGGTTAACTGATATGAGTACACTTCCCTGAGTCTCAGGACACTGTACCCTCAGACATTAGCTGCCGATGGATGCAGGACAGCTATCAAAATGGGCACGTCATTTAAAAACTAAGAACTCAACCAAAATCGAACAGCTATAGTTTTTTCAGTGATGTTCAGCATCATGTAATACTAAATTACCAGTTTAGTACTCCATGAAGTGTTACTAATTTAATGATTAACATACAGACACTTCTTTCTAGGTTCCTTCAACAGCCAAGGACTAAAAACCACACGAATGAATGAATGAAAGTTCCTCAGTCCTGTCCGACTCTTTGCGACCCCATGGACTACAGAGTCCATGGAAGTCTCCAGGCCAGAATACCAGAGTGGGTAGCTCTTCCTTTCTCCAGGGGATCTTCCCAACCCAGGGATCGAACCCAGGTCTCCCGCATTGCAGGTGGATTCTTTACCAACTGAGCTATCAAAAACCTCATACCACTCATTATTCCCACTTAAAGTAAAAATAGCCAAAAGTACATGAAAAACCAATGCGGCACCAAATTCAAATGAGTTTCTTTGTCAGTGAATACTGCCGGCAGACACATAGAAAACACTGGTCAACATTTGAAGACTTTAGGTTGAGAAGAAATTATGTAGCCGAGGTGACTGACTTTATAGTTGCATCAAAGTGAAGAGGATTCCATCATGTTTCTAGAATCATGTATTTGCTAAATTATCCCATATATTCAAAGAACTACTGTGTATGGCTGAATGGAAGAAGAGCCCAAGTACTTCAAAAGTTGTAGAATTTAAAACATGAGGCATGTAATTTTCCTTCGCAAAAAACACAAGTGTTCCAAATTCGTGGACCTTTGCAGGGATCAGAGGTGACTGTCAGTAGCATGCTACTGAGCAGCAAAACAAACAAACAAACAAACACATGTTAAGCATCCTTTCAAAGCAGAGGTGAGACCCAACATCATGTAAGAAAATCACTATTTTTTAAGAGAAACCAGAGCTTTGAAAAGAGAAGATTCTAAGAAAACAGATGTTGGGGAATGCATCCCCTGTTTTATGATCTTTAGCCAAAAACAATGTGACTGTGTCATCTGAAAACTCCTATATTAGCACACTCAAACACTCAGAAATAGAATATTCTCGCCTGTCAGAAATCTTGCCAAAGAGTTTCAAAGCTCATTTGTTACTGGGTTTTGAATCCAGCTGTGGAAACTTTAAAAACAACAATAACTTCCGGTAAACGTAGAAGTTTTCAGGAAAACTAAAACTTATGAGGGCTTCCTTCATAGCTCAGTCGGTAAAGAATCTGCCTGCAGTGCAGGAGATGTGGGTTCGATTCCTGGGTCAGGAAGGTCCCCTGGAGAAGGAAATGGCTACCCACTCCAGTATTCTTGCCTGGAGAATCCCATGGACAGAGGAGCCTGGCAGGCTACAGTCCATGGGATTGCAAGAGTCGGACACGACTTAGCGACTAAACCACCACCAAAATTTACCATCTGAAAGTGAAATAAAAGTTTTGTTAAGTCAGCTGAAACTGGCAGGATGGGCTAAGAAGAGGCGTATGAGGATTTAGTAAAAGTGGCCACTGACACACTTTTTCTACTTACATTTATAAATCTTTGTGAGTATAGTTTTCAGCCAGTAAACAAAAGCTATTAAAACCAAGAATCAGGGGGGAGGGATAGATTGGGAGTTTGGGATCGACATGTACACATTGCTATGTTTAAAACAGATAACTAACAAGGACCTGCTGTATATAGCACAGAGAATTCTGCTCAATATTCTGCAATAATTTAAGTGGGAAAAGAATTTGCAAAAGAATAGATACATGTATATGTATAACTGAATCACTACTTCACTTGCTATACACTTGGAACTAACATAACATTGTTAATCAACTATACGTTGTCATTGTTCAGTTGCTCAGTCATGTCTGACTCTTTTGCCACCCCATGGACTATAGCCCGCCAGGCTCCTCTGTCCATGGGATTTCCCAGGCAAGAATACTGGAGTGGGTTGCCATTTTCTTCTCCAGGGGATCTTTCAGACGCAGGGATCAAACCATTGTTTCCTGCATTGGCAGGTGGATTCTTTACCATGAAGCCACCAGGGAAGCTCTAATCAACAATAAACTCCAATGTAAAATAAATTTAAAAAAAAATCCAAGAATCAAAATATACAGAATCTTAGAAGTAGCTTTAAAAAAATCAATATTAAAACAAAATTTTCTTCAAATACACAAAGCATACTGTTCTCACTAAAAAATCAATCATTTGTTCAGTTCAGTCGCTCGGTCACGTCGGACTCTTTGTGACCCCATGGACTGCAGCACGCCAGGCTTCCCTGTCCATCACCAACTCTGTTGTCCCCTTCTCCTCCTGCCTTCAATCTTTCCTAGCATCAGGGTCTTTTCCAATGAGTCAATTCTTCGCATCAGGTAGTCAAATTATTGGAGTTTCAGCTTCAGCATCAGTCCTTCCAATGAATATTCAGGACTGATTTCCTTTAGGATGGATTGGTTGGATCTCCTTGCAGTCCAAGGAACTCTAAAGAGTCTTCTCTAACACCACAGTTCAAAAGCATCAATTCTTCTGTGCAAAGCCTTCTTGATGGTCCAACTCTCACATCCATACATGACTACTGGAAAAACCATAGCTTTGACTAGATGGATCTTTGTTGGCAAAGTAATGTCTCTGCTTTTTAATATGCTGTCTAGGTTGGTCATAGTTTTTCTTCCAAGGAGCAAGCATCTTTTAATTTCATGGCTGCAGTCACCATCTGCAGTGATTTTGGAACCCAAGAAAATATTTGTAATCATCATTTGTAATGAGGGCAAAAGACTTTTATAGTATTAAAATTATTTTAAAATATTTAATCTTACCATTTTTCATACATGTTAGCATGCTTAAATTTCACCGACATGATGTGTGATCAAAAATAACTGGAGTCCATCTTTCTATGGGGAATTTTTCAAAATGTATGCATTATACCCTATCTATTAGCCCTGTGGTGGCAAACAGGAATTTGGCTGTGTGTTTTATTTTGGAGAATTAAAAAGTCCCCAGGTATCTTTTTAAATTTTATTTATTTTTTAACTGAAGGATAATTACATTACAGAATATTGTTGTTGCCTGTCAAACCTCAACAGGAATCCTCTCCCCATTTGCTCCCCCAACCCTATCCCCAGCCTCTGCTGCTCAGAGCATTTAGTGGTGTGTGTGTGTGTGTGTGTGTGTGTGTGCACGCTAAATCGCTTCATTTGTGTCCAACTCTTTAAGACCCCCATGGACTGTAGCCTGCCAGGCTCCTCTGCCCATGGGAATTCTCCAGGCAAGAACACTGGAGTAGGTTGCCATGCCCTCCTTCAGGGAATCTTCCTGACCCCAGGATCAAACCCATGTCTTCTATGACTCCTGCAGTGGCAGATGGGTTCTTTACCACTAGTGCCACCTGGGAAGCCCTTAGTGGTCACTACTGAGGAAGAAATTTAATCCTCACATATTCATGCCACCAGAGGTGGGCATATCATACAGCATTCATTTAGCCAGGACAACAGCCGATTTCCCTACCCCCAGTACTTTCTGTTATACCTGCTATTTCCCTCATAAAAATGATGTAGGATTATTCTCACTGGGCAGATAAGAAATAAATAGCTCAGCAGAGACATTAAACAGACTCCCTTAGATCATGAGAAAAGGCAGAGTTACCAACTTCTCTGTGCTAATAAGCCCTATGTTTGCATCAACATCACACACACAGTTTGACATTGGACACTGCAGTCCTGAAGGGGGTGCCCTATGGAAAGAGATGACACTTCGGTTCCCCTGTGGCCCCATAGTTTACAAGGAAGCAGGGGTCTGGCTGAGTTCCATTCTGTGGGTCTACCGTGCCAGGTTAAACAGGTGGGAGGTGGCATGCCAGGAGTCAACTTTTGAAAGTTGTTGGTGGTGGTTGTTTAGTCGCTAAGTCGTGCCCAACTCTTGCGACCCCATGGACTGTAGCCTGCCAGGCTCCTCTGTCCATGGGATTCTCCAGGCAAGAATACTGGAGTGGGTTGCCATTTCCCTGTCCCGGGGATCTTCCCGACTAGGTATCAAACCTGGGTCTCCTACATTGCAGGCAGACTCTTTACTGACCGAGCTACACGGGAAGCCCACTGAAAGTTGGGGATATAAATTTATATCAAATGATTGCAAGGGATTAACTGCAATTTTAGTATCTAACCTTCTATCATAATCTTCTAGGTTAATTTCTCCTTCCCTCCCCCACTTCTAAAATACACGTTGTTCCAGAACTTTAGAGTGACTTGTTTCTGAGCCTTTTTATCTGATGTGCTGAATTAGTCATGTTTTCCTGGTGAGTTACATTCTTTAGTCTAAAAGATTATTTCAAGCATGTATAAATGCACTTTTTAAAAAACGAAAGCCAACAGGCAACTCAAGTTTTGTCCAAAAGAGAAATAATTGTTTAGCAAACAATAGTCCAAAGCTATTTTATTCAGAACAAGAGGAGATTGTTTCTGAGACATACCAAACTACATTTCTTACATAAATTTCTTTTGTCACTGAAAATGTTTCTGAAGTTTGAGGATAAGCTCAACTTAGATTTCAGTTAAAATTCCTACACTTCCATCACACTGAAATGTAGAAAATCACTTTTTTGTACATATACGAATTTATTTTCTATTTTGCTGTAAGGCACAGGGGTGTGGTTTAAAAAACAGTCTTTAGCTAGTCTAATTTCTTTGTCATGGCTGAAAGGATCTTTTAAATCCTTTACTTAGATGCATATATACTCACAAGTAAACATCCTGAAGTATTTTACAAACAATGCAAATAACAAGCACTTTTAAAAACCTGGTTTTAAAAAAGAACTGTCACCATTTCATGATTCATTAATTTTGAAAAAACGTCACACCAATGAGTATAGATCTCCTATCCAGAAATACTAATTCACAAGTTATCAAAAGAACAACCAATGCTGTTTGTTTTCATTACTTTAGGAAAAAGAGCACTCACCATCACATAAGTTCTGCATAAATGAATCTCTCCTTTCCCCACCTCCTCCCACTACAGTCTATGTATTCTACCAGCTATAAAAACAGATAAGCAAAACCCACCAGACATTAGATGACAGAGAATCTTAATTCCTAATTGGATCAAATAATAATAAGCTATAGAGGTGAATTAAGGTTGCAACACACCAGATTTAACTCAGGCACTTCTCACTGGATTTTAAACCTGGAAACTTCTAAAAGGCTGCACAGGAGACTGTATTCTCAGCTGTTACAAAAGATCCAAGTGTTTCTTTCCTCATTATATTTCTTTTTCGAGTTTTAAAATTTGGCCAGAAGGTGAGCTTGTGGGATCTTAGTTCCCTGACCAGGGATTGAACTCGGGCCCAAAGCAGTGAGACGAAAGCATGGGGTCCTAACCAGTGGAATGCGGGGGAATTGTCCATCATTATATTTCAATCATCTTTGTGTTAACATCTTAATATTTTCTCAGGACTGTCTTTTTTCCCTTAACTTCAAGAATCCACTTTTGCATTCAGATACATCTTCCTCTTTGATCATGAAGCCTAAAGGTTCAATGTTGAAGCACACTTGCCTTTGAAAATATGATTTAAAGAGCTGAACAAAGTTTATCAGCCACCTCTCAGGTAGAAGGCACACTTACAAAAGAGAAATGTGACTTATAGATAACTCCAAACTGATGTGTTGTCAGCTCTGAGTAAGTTTATTTCTGATGATTTGTGTTTTTCTACCCCCGAACCTGTTTAAGGAGATATTGTGTGAAATTTGATGAGAATTATGAATATTTTTTATTTCTAGGAGAGGAAGACCAAAATTTTATTGTTTTGCTGTTAACTATTAACTTTTCTCATGGTCTATTTTTATTCTTCTTTTGTCACATGTCATCTCAGTATATCGGGAGAGGCCAAAGGATTTCAATTTGCCTGTGTTCTTCAGTAGCAGTTTTCATTCCAATCCCAAAGAAGGGCAATGCCAAAGAACGTTCAAACTATCATACAACTGAGCTCATTTCACATGCAAGTAAGGTTATGTTTAAATCATTCAAGCTAGGCTTCAACAGTATATGAACCGAGAACTTTCAGATGCACAAGCTGGATTTAGAAAAAGCAGAGAAACCAGAGATCAAATTGCTCACATTCACTGAATCACAGAGAAAGCAAGAGAACTCCAGAAAAGCATCTACTTCTGTTTCATTGATTATGCTAAAGCCTATGACTGTGTGGACCACAAAAAACTCTGGAAAATTCTTAAAGAGACTGGAATACCAGACCACCTTACCTGTCCCCTGAGAAAACTGTATGTGGGTCAAGAAGCAATAATTAGATCCAGACATGGAGCAATGGATTGGTTCAAAACTGAGAAAGGAGTACACCAAGGCTATCTTGTCACCACTTATTTAAGTTCTATGCAGAGTATATCATGCTGGATGAAGCACAAGCTGGATCCAAGGCTGTGGGGAGAAATATCAACAACCTCTGATATGTAGATGACAACACTCCAATGGCAAAAAGTGAAGAGGAACTAAAGAGTCTCTTGATGAGAGTGAAAGAGGAGAGTGAAAAAACTGGCTTAAAACTCAACATTCCAAAGATTAAGATTATGGCATTTGGTCCCAGTCCTTCATGGAAAATAGAAGGGGAAAAAGTGGAAGCAGTACAGATTTTATTTTCTTGGGCTCCAAAATAATGCAGATAGTGACTATTGACATGAAATGAAAATGATAAACCTAGACAGCCTGTTAAAAAGCAGAGACGTCAAACTTTGCCAACCAAGGTCCGTATAGTCAAAGTTACAGTTTTTCCAGTAGCATGTATGGATGTGAAAATTGGACTATAAAGAAGGCTGAGAACTGAAGAATTGATTCTTTCAAACTGTGGTGCTATAGAAGGCTCTTGAATCCCATGGACAGCATGGAGATCAAACCAGTCAATCCTGAAGGAAATCAACCCTGAATATTCATTGGAAGGACTGGTGCTGAAGCTGAAGTACCAATACTTTGGGCTCCTGATGTGAAGAACTGACTCACTGGAAAAGACCCTGATGCTGGGGAAGATTGAGGGCAAAAGAAGAAGGGAGTGACAGAGGATGAGATGGTTAGATAGCAT
This sequence comes from Odocoileus virginianus, assembly GCF_023699985.2. Taxonomy (NCBI): domain Eukaryota; kingdom Metazoa; phylum Chordata; class Mammalia; order Artiodactyla; family Cervidae; genus Odocoileus; species Odocoileus virginianus. Next base: position 21,402,080 of record NC_069682.1, read on the forward strand.
CACCGATTCAATGGACATGAATCTAGCCAACTCTGGGAAATACTGAAGGACAGAGAAGACTGGTGTGCTGCAGTCCATGGGGTTGCAAAGAGTTGGACACAAAACAACAACTCAGTAGCAGGAAAGGACACTTTTGGTCACGAATAAGTCATTTCCACCTGATGGAAATGTTCAGTGGTGACACACAGGAACCAGTTATACCTTTGAAAGTGAAGAATGAGAGCTTTTACTGATGCTCACGGCTACCAATTCAAGATAAAACTGAAAACAAAAATCAGGTTCTCTGTGGTAGACCATGAACAGGAAGGCAGTCTAAAGCTACCACACTGCCTTTTTCTGCCCATCAAGGATGTGAGAACTGAAAAATATTTGAAATAAACCTGCATTTTTTAAACTAAAGTCAAATACATGGACAAAAAGAAGGAAAGCCATGTAAAGCCCTACTATGATACACGACAAATTGTGCTTCTACAGCTGCCCTTTAACTATAAACAAGGCGTTTTATTGTTGAATTTAAGAATCCCTGTGAGGGACTTCCCTGGTGGTCCAGCGGCTAAGACTCTGCACTCCCAATGCAGGGGGCCTGGGTTCAATCCCTGGTCAGGGAACTGGATCCCATGTGCTGCAACTAAAGATTCCACATTCTGCAACAAAGACAGAAAGATCTCGCATGCTGAAACTAAGACCCAGTGCAACCAAATAAACAAATTACAATAAAGTAAATACATATTTTTTCAAAAAGAATCCCTGTGATATTCATTGATAGCAATTATTCCAGAGTACTAATGACCCCTTATCTAAAGACAAACCAAGGAGACTAGGAGACTCTAGGCATTTGCTATAAGAAAAGAATAAAACAAAATTTCTTATGATAAGAAAAACTGGCCTACAGTTATCTTTTTTCCCCTAATAGATTATTAGCATGTTAAGAGTAGGAACTAGATTTTATTCATCTTTGTGTATTCCTGCCCACCAAAGGGACCAACAAGAAGAAACAGTTGTGAAACAAATTGTAAGCTAAATCCTTCGCTTATAAACTTAAAAGGGACTTGACTATATTTTATCTAGCAAAGATAAATCCTGATATTTCTATCAATCGCTCAGAACACCAAAAGCTACAAAACCAATAACTAAATTCCTATTTACCAAGTTACCAACGTTTGGGCTGATAGCATGCAAGATGACTTATGGTAAGATTAACTGACTGGTATTAAATAAAATAAATGAAATATTCCCCAACACTATATTTACCTTTGAGCCACCAGGGAAGCCCAAAACATCTAGGGAGTGGCCCTTAATTCTACCAGCTGAGCTATTCTTGAGAAGATGATGTTTGTTTTTGTACATTTGCATAGCATTTCAAATTTACAAAGAATGTCCATATTCCTTACTGAAATCAACAAATCTCTGACACCATCTGAAGGCCCAGAAACCACAAAAACAATGATACCCTGAGCGCTTTAAAGCGCTGCTCTACACTAAGGAAACAATAACTCCTCATACTGACAAAGCTTTTCTTCCACTCCCATGTAATTTGTTCACACCCTATCAAACAGAACAGAACAGTAAGCAGATTTAGCTCAATAAAGCTTAAGAATGTATTGTTTCAATACACAGGCACCTTTAATCTCACCATCTCTAAATAAACACCATGGAAAGCCCTAGAGGGAAAAAAGAAAGAAAAAAGAAACCAGATATTATAAGTATGCTTTGTAAGAACTTACTTACATGGGGTTAAATGTTACCTATTGTGTTCTTCAAAAACGTGAATTCATAAAGAGCTACCGAGACCCAGAATGACTGGAACACAAGGACAGTGATATTCCAAATGACGCAGTAAGCTAGAAGCGGATGACTTTTAATTTCAAGGAAAGCAAAATATCAACCAAATTAGCTATAAAATAGGCTGCCTGTTTAAAAAAAAAAAAAAAAACAGGGCCCTCCCCTGGCAGCCCAGTGGCTAGGACTCCGCACTCCTAACACAAGGGGGCCTGGGTTCGAGCCCCGGTCAGGGAAGTAGATCCCACATGCCAAAACTGAGACCAACACAGCTAAATACATCAATAAACATTTTAAAAAATAAATAAAAGAAAAACACTCCATGATTTATTTCAAAAAGCAAGGGTGACTTTTAGAGAATATGTAAACAGCACTGAAGATAAATACAAATAATAAAATAGCCAGATATGATATTTGAGGTGGTTTACAATTTTCACTGAGAAGATAGGCCTACCCTCACCAAAGCTTTAGAAAATGACATTTTCCAAATTGTTGATTTATTAATCCAGTCTTACTATTTTCTCTTACCTTTTAAAAAATACTCTGGAAGGATACATAACTCCTATGTAAAGTATTAATTCACAACAAAGATGAGAGCCTGTAATTACTGATAGCAGTGTGTGTGTGTGGGGGGGGGGGACTCTGCCACTCAGAGTCCAACTCTTTGTGACTCCCTGAATTGTGGCCCACCATGCTCCTCTGTCCATGGGATGCTCTAGGCAAGAATAGTGGCGTATGGCAAGAATACTGCCATTTCCTCCTCCAGGGGATCTTTCTGACCCAGGGATTGAACCTGCATCTCCTGAGTCTTCTACTTGGCAGGCAGGTTCTTTACCACTGCTCAGTTCTAAAGAGTGGGGGGAAAACCTTCCTATCTGAAAGATTTGTTTCAAAGTGGGATTTTAAAAAACTTTACTTTCACTAAATGATGAAAAACAGAGGTGTTAGGTATTGCTATAGTCTGAATGTTTGTGTCCCCTCAAAATTCATATGTTGACATCTTAATTCCTAAATATGATGGTAGTAGAGGAACCTTTGGAGGCACACAAGTCCTCATGGATGAGCCTGCTGCCCTATGAGAGACCCACAGAGAGTGCCACACCCTCTGCCGAGTGAGGACACAGAGAAAAGAAGACGGCTATGAACCAGAAAGAGGGCCCTCACCCAAATGTGACCAGGCTTGTGCCTTGATCTTGGACTTCAGCCTCCAGAACACGAGAAATAAACGTTGGCTGTTTAAAAGATGCGGTCTATGGTGTTATGATCTAGAAGGCCAGATGGACTGAGACAGATGTTCTCCCCAAAAGTCTGACCTTTCAGTTGATTGGACCATGTACACGATGCTCTGTACTTGATAAGCAGGTTCCTCCTGACTAATCGCCTGCCCACTGGGGTAGGTTTCCAACCAGAGGCCACAGCATGAATCGAGTCTAGAGGACAGACTGCCTTCTTGTTTGATAGGAAGCTGTTAACGATACCATGCCACTTCCTCCACCAACTGCCAATTGTAACAATGACTTACAGTACCCTGATGATTGCCATAATGGTTTAATTATGCAGCTTATATTCTTTCCTCTAACCCTATGACAAAGAACACTAAAACTGAGAGTCCTGACAGACTGTATTATACACTGTGATGCTACAAAGACTGTTTCAAGTGCTCTATCTTGTAGTCATTTTGGGATATGTTACACATTGATATTAGATATTAAAATACAGAGTTACTAAATGACTGTTAAAAGTCTGACAGGATAGAGTCGATCTTGATAACATGGAATGGGGCTCTGATAGCGAAACTGCTTTACCTTATACATGTGAGTCCACCGAGTCAGCAGCTTCTAGAACTGCTGTATTTGTTCACTTTACACAAGTGACCGGGGTGTTCTTTTTTAAAACATTGGCAAGTGTGTGATTATCAGCAACATTTTAGAATGAGCCCGAGAGGAGAGTAAGAAACTCAAAATGACTAACAGAAAACTCATGTTCTACAAGTCTTAGTTTCAGAAACCACAACACCCACCAAAACTCAAACGGGATGTGCAAATTTGAGGTCTGACTCATCACCTGCCAGTTACTGGGCCCTACCTGAGTTCTGAGTCCTCTCACCTTCCTCTGCCGTCCATCCCAGTTAAGCCAGAAGGCTTGGGCCAAGTGTAACACATCAACTCTCTCACTCTTTTTATAAGAGTAAATACCAGTGAATGGTAGGAACGTTGGCAGGAACTAAGATGCCAACTTCTCACAGGTCAGGAGCCAAGTCATGTATGCTGTCCAAAAAGCAGCCCAGTAAGACCATGGTGCGGTCCTACAGACATGCACTTGCGCTTGGTATTGATAGTTCCTCTCCCAAATAGTGGAGAAGGGAATGGCATCCAACTCCAGTACTCTTGCCTGGAAAATCCCATGGATGGAGGAGCCTGGTAGGCTGCAGTCCATGGGGTCGCTATGAGTCAGATACGGCTGAGCGACTTCACTTTCACTTTTCACTTTTATGCACTAGAGGAGGAAATGGCAACCCACTCCAGTGTTCTTGCCTGGAGAATCCCAGAAACGGGGGAGCCTGGTGGGCTGCTGTCTATGGGGTCGCACGGAGTCGGACACGACTGAAGCGACTTAGCAGCAGCAGCAGCAGCTCCGAAATAGATTTTAATAAATAACTTTTTTTTATAAATAATGGTAATAATAGATTGTAATCCATAGAATAAGAACCTATAAGTTTGTGCTAAGACAGACAGAAGAGGAGAGGAAGTGATTCCTTACAATAGAATTCCAACTAATAAATGTAGAAGGAATGACGGCAATATTTTAAAATTGCCAATTGGCAAATATTTACAGTAATAACTATTTCAGGCAAGAATCATCAATGGATACTAAAATTAATGAGCAAAAATATGGTGAGAAAAAGGATATTTACATAGTCTCCAAGTATCTCCCCATAAAATACTTATTAAGAACAAAGACAAACTTATTAAGAACTGTTTATAATTGCCAGGACATGGAAGCAACCTAGATGCCCATCAGCAGATGAATGGATAAGGAAGCTATGGTACATATACACAATGGAATATTACTCAGTCATTAAAAAGAAGTCATTTGAATCAGTTCTAATGAGATGGATGAAACTGGAGCCCATTGTACAGAGTGAAGTAAGCCAGAAAGATAAAGACCAATACAGTATACTAACGCATATATATGGAATTTTAAAAGATGGTAACGATAACCGTATATGCAAAACAGAAAAAGAGACACAGATGTACAGAACAGACTTTGGGACTCTGTGGGAGAAGGTGAGGGTGGGATGCTCTGAGAGAATAGCACTGAAACAAGTATACTACCAAGGGTGAAACAGATCACCAGCCCAGGTTGGATGCATGAGACAGGTGCTCAGGGCTGGTGCACTGGGAAGACCCAGAAGGATGGGATGGAGAGGGAGGCAGCAGGGAAGATCGGGATGGGGAACACATGTAAATCCATGGCTGATTCATGTCAATGTATGGCAAAAACCACTACAATATTGTAAAGTAATTAGCCTCCAACTAATAAAAATAAATGGGGGAAAAAAAAAGAACAAAGGGAAAAATAACCATAGGGTGGAGGAAGCTGATACCACTATAATCAAGTGGTCAAAGTCAACATCACCACTAATGAGATAAATCAACATCATGTGTCCTCTGATATGATGTGCTGAGATGGACACTGCTCTGATAATTTGGCACTCTGATAAAAAACACACAATCTAAACCCAATCATTAGGACACAAACCCTAATTGAAGCCGTTCCATAAAACAACCAGTCAGTGTTCTTCATCAAAAGTGCAAAGCTCCAGAGAGATATATAAAGACAGAGAAACTAGTCCAGATGAAGGGAGGCTAAGGTGATAAGATAACCAAATGCAACATGTGATCCTAGAACCAGAAAGGAAACCAAAATAAATGGGACAACTGGGGGAATATGAATAAGATCTATCAGTTCATAAGAATATTGCATCAGTGTTAATGTTCTGATTTTATTAATGTATTCTTGGCTATGTATGATGGTAGCATCTAGATGAAAGGTATATGGGAATTCATTATATTATTTTTTGTCACATTTTTATATGTTTAAAATTATTTCAAAATAAAAATTTAAAACAAAATTAAAATTGTGTTTTTAGTAGAGAGCATCCATCATTGTTTCTCTATCCAATCATCTGTACTCTGTTCACTGAAATTAACTTGGTCTTACATGTCAATTTGCACCCCTATGCCACAAAGCCAAGCGGTATCCAAGATGGCAGAGTAGAAGGATGTGTGCTCATCTTCTCCTGTGAGAACTCCAAAATTACAACTTGCTGCTGAACAACTGTCAACAGGAGAACGTTGCATCCCACCAAAAAAAGATAACCCATGTCCAAGAACAAAGGAGAAGCCCCAGCAAGAACATAAGGAGGGGCGAAATCGTGTTTAGAATCAAACCCCAAATCAGCCAGAGATGCTTGGGGGGCTCAAACAAATCTTGTGCATACCAGGACCCAGAGACCCCACAGAGACTGAGCCAGAACTGTGTTTGAGTGTCTCCCGTGGTGGTATGGGTCAGCAGTGGACTGCTGCAGTGGACTGCACCTAGGGCAGGGGCTCTGGGAGCAGTAGACCTGGGTATAGCATAAGCTCTCTTGGAGGAGGTCGCCATTAACCCCACCATAGAGCCCCCAGAACTTACACAGGACTGAGGAAACAGACTCCTGGAGGGCACAAGCAAAACCTGTGTGCACCAGGACCCAGGGGAAAGGAGCAGTGACCCCACAAGAGACTGACCCAGATGTGTCCGTGAGTGTCTGGTGGAGGTGTGGGTTGGTGGTGGCCTGCTGCAGGGTTGGGGCCAGTGCATGCAGGGGGCACCTTTTGAAGGAGGTGAGATTCTAAACACAATTATCTTCATTACCTCCACCATAGTTTAGCCTCAGGTCAAACAACAGGGAGGGAACACAGACCCACCCATCAACAGAAAACTGGATTAAAGATTTATGGCCCTGCCCATCAGAATAAGACCCAATTTCCCCCTGAGGCTGTCTCTCACAGCAGGAAGCTTCCAGAAGCTTCTTATCATTCTCCATCAGAGGGCAGACAGAATGAAAACCACAATCACAGAAAACTAACCAATTTGATCACATGGACCACAGCCTTGTCTAACGCAATGAAACTATGTATGACCCATGCCGCGTAGGGCCACCCAAGACGGACGGGTCATGGTGGAGAGTTCTGACAAAATGCCGTCCACTGGAGAAGGGAATGGCAAACCACTTCAGCATTCTTGCCTTGAGAACCCCATGAAAAGTATGACAAGGCAAAAAGATAGGACACTAAAAGATGAACTCTGCAGGTTGGTAGGTGCCCAATATGCTACTGGAGATCAGTGGAGAAATAACTCAGGAAGAACGAAGAGACAGAGCCAAAGCAAAAACAACACCAAGTTGTGGATGTGACTGATGATGGAAGTAAAGACAGATGCTGTAAAGAACAATATTGCAAAGTAACTTGGAATGTTAGCTCCATGAAATCAAGGCAAATTGGAAGTGGTCAAACAGGAGATGGCAAGAGTGAACATCGACATTTTAGGAATCAGTGAACTAAAATGGACTGGAAAGGGTGAATTTAACTCAGATGACCATTATATCGACTACTGTGGGAAAGAATCTCTTAGAAGAAATGGAATAGACATCACAGTCAACAGAAGAGTCTGAAATGCAGTACTTGGATGCAATCTCAAAAATGACAGAATGATCTCTGTTCATTTCCAAGGCAAACCATTCAATATCACAGTAATGAAAGTCTATGCCCCAACCACTAATGCCAAAGAAGCTGAAGCTAAACGGTTCTATGAAGACCTCCTACAAGACCGTCACGAACTAACACTCAAAAAAGATGTCTTTTTTTATTATAGGGGATTGGAATGCAAAAGTAGGAAGTCAAGAGATATGTGGAGTAACAAGCAAATTTGGCCTTGGAGTACAAAATGAAGCAGGGCAAAGGCTAACAGAGTTTTGCCAAGAGAAGGCACTGGTCATAGCAAACACCCTCTTCCAACAACACAAGAGAAGACTCTACACATGGACATCACCAGATGGTCAATACGAAAATCAGACTGATTATATTCTCTGCAGCCAAAGATGGAGAAGCTCTATACAGTCAGCAAAAACAAGACTGGGAGCTGACTGTGGCTCAGGTCTTGAACTCCTTATTGCCAAATTCAGACTTAAATTGAAGAAAGGAGGGGAAACCACTAGACCATAGGAAGTGAGAAATAAATTCAAGGGATTAGATCTGATAGACAGAGTGTCTGTAGAACTATGGACGGAGGTTTGTGACATTGTACAGGAGGCAGTGATCAAGACCATCCCCAAGAAAAAGAAATGTAAAAAGGCAAAATGGTTGTCTGAGGAGGCCTTACAAATACCTGAGAAAAGAAGAGAATCTAAAGGCAAAGGAGAAAAGGAAAGATATACCCATTCGAGTTCAGAGTTCTAAAGAATAGCAAGGAGAGATAAGAAAGCCTTCCTCAGTGATCAGTGCAAAGAAATAGAAGAAAACAATAGAATGGGAAAGACTAGAGAACTCTTCAAGAAAATTAGAGATACCAAGGGAACATTTCATGCAAAGATGGGCTCAGTAAAGGACAGAAATGGTATGGACCCAACAGAAGCAGAAGATATTAAGAAGAGGTGGCAAGAATACACAGAAGAACTATACAAAAAAGACCTTTATGACCCAGATAACCACAATGGTGTGATCACTCACCCAGAACCAGACATCTTGGAATGAGAAGTCAAGTGGGCCTTAGGAAGCATCACTATGAACAAAGCCAGTGGAGGTGATGGAATTCCAGTTGAGCTATTTCAAATCCTAAAAGATGATGCTGTGAAAGTGCTGCGCTCAATATGCCAGCAAATTTGGAAAACTCAGCAGTGGCCACAGGACTGGAAAAGGTCAGTTTTCACTCCAGTTCCAAAGAAGGGCAAGGCCAAAGAATGTTCAAAGTACTGCACAATTGCACTCATCTCACACGCTTGCAAAGTAATGCTCAAAATTCTCCAAGCCAAGCTTCAACAGTACATGAATCATGAAATTCCAGATGTTCAAGCTGGATTTAGAAAAGGCAGAGGAACCACAGATTAAATTGCCAACATCCACTGGATCAGCAAAAAAGCAAGAGAGTTCCAGAAAAACATCTACTTCTGCTTTATTTACTACACTAAAGCCTTTGACTGTGTGGATCACAACAAACTGTGGAAAATTCTTCAAGAACAGGGAATACCAGACCACCTGACTTGCCTCCTGAGAAATCTGTGTGCAGGTCAAGAAGCAACAGTTAGAACTTGACATGGAACAACAGACTGGTTCCAAATGGGGAAAGGAGTATGTCAAGGCTGTATGTTGTCACCCTGCTTATTTAACTTATATGCAGAGTACATCATGAGAAATGCTGGGCTTGATGAAGCACAAGCTGGAATCAAGATTGCCGGGAGAAATATCAATAACCTCAGATATGCAGATGACACCACCCTTATGGCAGAAAGCGAAGAAGAACTAAAGAGCCTCTTGATGAAAGTGAAAGAGGAGAGTGAAAAAGTTGGCTTAGAACTCAACATTCAAAAAACTAAGATCATGGCAACTGGTTCCATCACTTTATCGCAAATAGATGGGGAAACAAAGGAAACAGTGTCAGACTTTATTTTGGGGGACTCCAAAATCACTGCAGATAGTGACTGCAGCCATGAAATTAAAAGATGCTTGCTCCTTGGAAGAAAAGCTATGACCAACCTAGACAGCATATTAAAAAGCAGAGACATTACTTTACCAACAAAGGTCCGTCTAGTCATAACTACAGTTTTTCCAGTATTCATGTATGAATGTGAGAGTTGGACTATAAAGAAAGCTGAGGGCCGAAGATTTGATGCTTTTGAACTGTGGTGTGGAGAAGACTCTTGAGAGTCACTTGGACTGGAAGGAGATCCAACCAGTCCATACTAAAAGAAATTAGTCCTGAATGTTCATTGGAAGGACTGATGCTGAAGCTGAAGCTCTAATACTTTGGCCATCTGATGCGAAGAACTGACTCACTGGAAAAGACCCTGATGCTGGGAAAGACTGAAGGGGGGAGGAGAAGGGGACGACAGAGGATGATATCGTTGGATGGCATCACTGACTTGATGGACATGAGTTTGAGTAAGCTCCGGGACTTGGTGATGGACAAGGAAGCCTGGCGTGCTGCAGTCCATGGGGTCACAGAGAGTTGGACACGACTGAGCAACTGAAGTTTACTGATGCCACATATGCATCTTATATAGTATTAACTGGAATATTTCTCTCATGCCCCATAGGGAAAAGAGTACCATCTGTTCTACTCTATGAGCAAGAAGCATAACCCTCAGGGGTAGGGTATATACCTACAGCCTGGGCACCAGGCTCAGTGCTGAATAAATGAATGAATCTTTAAGGCTTATTTTTAAAAATTAAAATTATGGGGAAAAAGATAAGGGGAATAGGACATGAAATATTCTAGACTCTGTTACATTATCAAGTTTTATGACTAATTCCCAGTCAAGTAGGGGGGGAATGCCTTACTTTCGGAAAGTAGCTGGGTTTTATTTTCTATTTTTCTTTATTTAGTTAGTTTTCTATCTATGCAACACGTTATTGCCTTCGGCATTCATCATTTCTAAAAATTAACAATAACAACACATCCTCAAGGCTAACATTTATGTAGGACTTAACTATAGGCTTTCCTGGTGGCTCAGTGGTAAAGAATCCACCTGCCAATGCAGGAGATGTGGGTTCGATTCCTGGTCTGGGAAGACTCCCTGGAGAAGGAAATGGCAACCCACTCCAGTGTTCTTGCCCGGGAAGAATCCCATGGACAGGGGAGCCTGGTGGGCTACAGCCCATTGGACACAACTTAGAGACTAAACAATAACAAACAAATGAGTCAGGTATCTGCAAACTGCTTTACAGTCTTTCTTGGGCAGCCGTTTTAACAACCCTGTAAAATGAACAGGACTGTTTCACTCCCCAGCCCTAAACAAATGAGAAAACCGAGGCTGCAAGCAGCTCAGTGACTGGCTCAAGGTCATCGTGACCGCTACACACTGTGGCCTGATTCTGTTCACCTGGTCAGAGCGACTCCAGAACCTGGGCGCTCAGCCATGGCAGTCAACTGCCGCTTGTCTCATACTCATAAATAAATAAAAAGGACATAAATTTTAAAAGAAAAAAATAAACAATCCTGTCCAGTTACTTAAAGTAACCAGAGGAAAACTGCCTAAGGGGCAGATGACCACTAAATGAAGCAAACCAACCACTCATGTAAAGGACAATTGTCCACTTTAAGTTTTTACAACTTTCTGCTCTTTCTGGTTTACCCTGTCACCCACGGTAAAAATTCTTCATGGACGAACCCCCAGCTTTGCCTGGTCTGAGAGGGAACATACAATGCCACCTTCATCATTCAGCATAGGCTGCGGCTTCTGGGTGCTGCTCCAAGCCTTCAGGAAAGGATATAGGGAGAAGAGGGGAGCTGGGGTACAGAGGGGCATAGGGGCAAGAAGCCCAAGGGGGAAGGGGTGCTGTTGGGTAGCCCACCCCCAAATGTGCCTCTGTGGCACAGTGATTATTTTGAACTAAAGTTAATTAAGAAACAGCCAGCCCAAGAGGGACACTCCAGGCTTCCCTGGTGGCTCGGTGGTAAAGAATCCACCTGTCAAGGCAGGAGTCATGGGTTCGATCCTTGATCTGGGAAACCCCACACGCCCCGGAGCAACTAAGCCCATGTGCCACAGCTACTGAGCTCACATGCTGCAACTACTGAAGTCATCCGGTCTGAGAGCCCGTCTCTGCAATAAGAGAAGCCACCGCAATGAAAGCCCACGCACCACAACTAGGCGGTAGCCCCTACTCCTCGCAACTAGGGGAGAGCCCACACAGCAATGAAGACCCAGCACAGCCATAAATAAGTGAATAAATAAAATTATATACATATATACATAAAAGGAGGAGGGACACTCTGACTCTCCTCTCTCCTTGGAAGCAAGAAATCAATTTCACGTGAAAGGTGCCTTCTCTGCATTTAGAGATAGACAGTCACCCTTATCATCAAAGACAGGGGATTCATGCCAGAAGCCTATATAAACAAGCCTGGTTGTTTCTTTAATTGACAAGCCCGAACTCTGTCTAAATTCTTCACTAATTGGGTTCTCCAAACCTAAGTCTCTTTGTCCCATTAATTCCTCAAAAATCTATTTGTCTACAACGTGTAAAATCTGCCTGCTTTGGTCCCACTTCTAAGGTCCCATTTCCATGAGATCTCTGTGCCCATGAATTAAAACATGCTTCTGTTTCTCTGGTCAATCGTTTCTGTCTCTCTGGTCAATCTGTCTTCTGTCAATTTTATTCTGAGTGCAGCCACAAGAGCCCAGCAGGGGAGGGGGGCCCCCTCCTGGATGGTGCTGAATCCTTCTCACCTGGGTTGTCATTCCCTGATGCCACACCGAGCAGTTCATAATTTGACATTCCAACAACACTTCATCCAAGTGACAACTGAAGAAGCAAGACAACAAACATGGATCCTAAGCACTTGAGGGTCGCTTTTTTTTCTCAAACCCTTGCCCCAGCCTGGAGGCAACCGGCCATAGGAAGTCAAAGATCCACACGGAGACGAAGGCAGTGTATCTTTCAAGGCATCTCGGATGCAGTGTTTGGAGCAGAGCCTATGTGCTTGGGGCTGCTGGGAGCATGCACCGAATCCATAACACTGCCTGGCACTTGGTCAGTGCGCCTGGCTGTCACCATCATCAATATCCCTAGGGTGCTGTCCCAGAGAAAACCCTTAGTAAATCTTTGCTGACATTCATTTAAAACAAATGTGGTTACATCAAAATGTGATTATTCATATAAATACATATTAGGGATGTAATGTACAACATGATACATACAATTAACACAGCTGTATGCTATAAATGAAAGTTGTCAAAGGAGTAAACCTTAAGAGTTCTCATCACAAGAAAAAACTTTTCTCTATTTCTTTAATTTTGTATCTATATGAGATGATGAATGTCACAAAACTTGTCATATTCACTTCATGATGTAAGTCAAGTCATCTGAAACTTATACAGTGTTGTATGTCAATTATATTTCAGTAAAACTGGTGGGGGGGAAAGAAATGCTTATTTGGCTTAGAGACTTGATGAGCCTGCAACTGAAGTGAGAAACTATAGCTGACATTCCACAGAGCAGATGCACTGCAGCTGAGAGTCCGAGGCAACCCTGAGCGCCTGGAAGACATCTGGCCACAAATTACAGCCTGGACCAAAGAAGCCAGCCCCAGAGGATGGGGGTGGAGGGGAGGAGGCATGATCAAAACAGGACTGTATTCCAGAAGTAGCGCTGCCCGTTTCCTTCAAGACCATTAGGAAACCTAAGACAACGGTTCATCACACCTTTTGTTCTGAGAAACCGTGACGATGTCTTTCTCTGGTGTCTCCCCTTCCTTTCCTATAGCACCTCTTGTTTGCCGTGCACTTTCATTTCCTTAGTGGTTGCAGATCTGCAGAACATACCGACACTTGCTGACAGGGCTGTTCATACAACTTTAGAACTGTATACGGTTTTGTTGAGCTCTCTGCAACAGTATCATGCTCTGTGGTCCCTTCCTGCTAACCTGTTTGGCATGGACTTGCTTTTTAATTAAAATGAAAGAGCATCCTTAAAAAGTCCAAATTTAGAAAACGAATCAAGAGGGAGTTATTCTACATTAGAAAAGGAGATGGCTCTAAAGAAGGATTCACTGAAGTGTTCTTTCCTACTGCCCAACTCGCTGTCTCTCCATTCAGTGCAAAGTTTTTTAGGAAGTATAGATTTTTTTCAGTCTATGGAGGAACCATTTAGGAAGGAGCACAGACAACAGCTACATGAAGCAAAAGTCATCTTTGATTTCATCAAATAATGGTTGACCTGAACTAAGCTGAAGAATGTTTCCCTAACTGTTAAGGTTCATTCCAAAAGCAACCTCTTAAAATCGGTGCTATGTCCCCCCACCAGCCCTGCCCCACCAAAAATTCTAACTTGAGTATAATCCAGACCTTCCATAGGAGATATTTACTGCTCTTTAAGTGAGATTTTATTTTTTAAAAAGTCTTTATTGAATTTGTTACAAAATTTTTTCTGTTTTCTGTTTTGGGTTTTTTGTGGGGGGCTGTGAGGCATGTGGGATCCTAGCTCCCTGACCAGGGATCAAACCCACACCCCGCCGCATTGGAAGCCAAAGTCTTAACCACTGGACTGCCAGGGAAGTTCCTAAGTGAGATTTTAAACATGTAATCTATGTATCCATATTTTTTAGAGACCTATGTAGTGAAGACCTAACGTGTGTGTGTGTGTGTGTGTGTGTGTGTGTGTGTGAAGTCGCTTCAGTCATGTCTGACTCTACGCAATGCTATAGACCATAGCCCACAAGGCTCCTCTGTCCATGGGATTCTCCAGGCATAAATACTGGAGTGCATTGCCATGCCCTCTTTCAGGGGATCTTCCCTATCTAGGGATTAAACCTGTGTCTCTTATGATTCCTGCCTTGGCAGGTGGGTTCTTTACCACTAGTGTCATCTGGGAAGACCAAGACTAAGATGAGCAGGATTCAAAACCAAGTGATGAAAAGAGACATGTAAGATGAGTGAAAACTGCCAGCAGCTTTCAGGGGAGAGAGGGAGGAATAAGTAGGGCACAAGAGGTTCGGGGGGCAGGAAAAATACTCTGGATGATAATTAAAGGTGGATAAGTGTCATCATACATTTGTCAAAGCCCATAAAACGTACAATGCAGAAGTTAACCCTAATGTAAACTATGGACTCTGGCTGGTAATGAGGTGTCAATGTTGGTTCATCAATTGGAACAGACATACTGCCTGGTGCAGGATGTTGATGGTGGTGGGGGGTGGGCTGAGAACTCTCTGCACCTTTCCTTCAGCTTTGTTCTGAATCTAAAACATCTCTAAAATATATAGTCTATGGTGTTTTTTTTTTTAAGTGCTAGCATCTAGCAGGAAGAGAGTGTTATCCATGGAGTTTAAGGAGATATTGGAGATAGACTTTGGAGGAGGGAAAGGACTTGGGTTTGGATAAGAAAATGTGTTACTAACTTGGGAAAAGGCATGGATCTTGGGTGGGGTTAGGCGGGATGCGGGATGTTGGTTCCCTGACCAGGGATCAAACCCCCGCCCCTTGCAGTGGAACGTGGAGTCTTAACCACTGGACTACCAGGGACATGGAGGACTTCAAGGGATCAACTGACAGACTCTGAGTGCCAGGTGGACAGGGCTGGTATTTGTTCTGAGGGCAGTGAGGTGTTATAGAAGGTCTTGTGTTGGGGCTTATTAGACAAGGGTCATCTAGGGATTTTGGAGAAGGAAATGGCAACCCACTCCAGTATTCTTGCCTGGAGAATCCTGTGGATGGAGGAGCCTGGTGGGCTGCTGTCCATAGGGTCGCACAGAGTCAGACATGACTGAAGTGACTTAGCAGCAGCATCTAGGGATTTAGCTCCTTGCTGTGTGGACTGGAATTTGGAGGGACGATGAAGTCTGGAGGCCACAGTGTGGGCCCGAGTCAACGGGCTGGGGCACAGGATGTGGTGGGGGGAACCCAGAAGGGAAGGCGGAAGGTGGGGAGCTCAGAACGCCCAAGAGATTTGGGGCCTTTGAGACTAGAACAGTGAAGTCACTACCGAAAATAGGAAATACAGAAAGAGAAGTAGATTTGGGGTGCATAGAAGATGTCTTATTTTGGGTGTGTGCAGATTATTCATGTGGAGAAGTCTAACACGCAGCTACAAATGTGGTTTCTGAGGCCAAAAATATTTCGAAGTAAACCTGCAGAGAGAGAGTCCTAAAGCCTTAGGAAGAGCTGCCTTTGCAGAAACTGATAATGTCGCAAAGGGGCTCAGTCAGAGGAAAAAGAGCACGGTCAAGGAATCCTCAGGAGGAGGGCTTGGCAAAGGGGTCTGAAAAGCAGTATTTACAGAGACAGAGGAACCAGAGGGAGCAGGCCGCGTTCCCTCCTGGCCCCACTCAGGGGTGCAGACAGCTACCCCTACCGTCACAGATCATTCATTAAGCCCCTCCCCATGTCACTGCGGAGCGTATATGTTGTTAATATTGACTGGGAGACTTCAGCAGAAACTAATGCCCATGGTCAGCAATTTTTATTTTGGTTGGCCAGAAATAAATTCTGTTATTCAACTAACACTTTGCTGGTTATTACATTCAGTGGTTGCACCTGACATACCCGTAACGTCTTCTCATTTTCGTGAAATGTTGTCTTCCATCCACTCGTCTGTAGAAGCGGAGGAGCATCCTCTAGCACCATGAGTTTCATTTTCCCTTTCCATATCAGAATCAATCACTAAGGTTTTTTTGTCTTTTGGTTGGTCTAATCTTCACATTGTCTGAATCAGAACTATATTCTGAAGAATGATCACCCTCTGAGACACTAATATATACATTGCTCAGACAAGGACAGAAAGTATCTGCATAAAATTCACTGATAAATTCTTAGCTCAAAATTTTGCAGTGCATCATTTTTGAAAATTTTACATTTATAATATTTCAACAAGGTTGGAACAAAAACCTAATGGAGCAAAATGTGGATGATAATGACAATCATTGTTGTATAATGGACCCTAGATCAATTTGAAGCTCTAACAACTTCGCACGGTGGTGTTAATTGTATCACTCTCTCTATTGCTATGTCTCTGGTCAATAATCTGTTAAGCAGAAACTACACTGTTACTTTGTGAAAAGTCACTAACATCTAGAACAAGGAATACAGACATGTACTTCAAATCTGAAGTAAGACTTCCAAAATACAAGGGGATAAATCTGTGGGAGACTGCACACTGGTATCCCAAGTGAATCCCATCTCCCGCATCCATACCCTTACCGAGACTCTGGTCTTGGCCATGCACCAGGCTTGTGTCAGCTAGTGGGACCTCAGCAGAGGAGACAAGACCATAGGTGCAAGCCTGACAAGTTTCTGGGTCCTGGGCTTCTCCTTCTGGGCTGCTGCTGGCATGTAACAGACTTAGCTGACTGCTAGACCCCTGAGATGAGCCAACAGGGGTCAGCCAGCCCTCGTGGGTCTCCCAGGGCCAGCCACCTGAGACCAGAAGCATTGCCCGACAGAGCTTGGCCCTAACTGCAGAATCACGACTAGATATAGAGTTGTTGCTTTTAAGGCGTTAAGTTATGGCGTAATTTATTGTACAGCAATAACTAAGTGCTGCAGAACATTTTAAACATGGGGGCAAAGCATATACATGTGGGGAAACAAGAAAGCAAATGTGCAAGAAGACTGAGGTTCAGAGTGAAAAGCTGACTCTCTTACCCACGGAAACTTGAAAATGGCCCCATGATTTGAGATAGGGGCTCATCCCCCTGAGCACCTTTTCCTGAGGGCTCTTTTTACTTTTTATTATTTTTGTTTTTTGGCTGTGCCACAGGGCTTGCAGGACCTTCATTCCCCGCCCAGGGATGGAACACATGCCCTGGACGGTGAAAGCGCTGAGTCCTAACCCAGGGACCGCCAGGGAATGACCAGGTGGCTCTTTTTAGACTGTTACTTTCCCACCTGCTGTTTCCACCCCTAATAATCTACAAATACAGATTTCAGAATTTAAGAGCAGAAAGGCCCCAGAGGTGACCAAAAGACGAAATTAAAACCAAAGAAGTGATTCATTTCTAAAGAACCGCAAACTAATTACTCCTCGCGTCAAAACCAGAATGCAGAACTGCCACCCTTCAGTCCGATGTGCTCTGGGCCGTACAGACCAGCCTGGTCATAACCACACTCTTGGCACAGGTCAGACTCACTGTCCTCGAGAAAGCCAGCCTTTCCCATGTCCTAGGGCACACGGGGTGCATGGTCTTCTCTCTTGTCAAGTTAGGTGCAATGATTGGATGGAATCATCCAGGGAAGGAGCATGAACTGCACAGCCGAGAGGGTGGCAGTAACCACGGGGCTGAGACAAGCCCAGGACTCCGGCCGCCGCCAGCACCACAGCGATCGCAAACCACGCTGCTGCAACAGTCAGCCTTGATGTGCACCGGCTGCCAGGATGCGCGGCGCTTTTTACTGAGAGGGTTTTGCAGTGCACTTTGAAACAGGCATTCCTCATTACAGGAGGACACGAATGGATAATCTGAAAATAAGCGAGAAGGTGGTTTGGTGATGGATCCACAAACATCACCTCCAGAAAACCTGCCCTTTGCAGACCCAGTGCTCTGCAACTTGGCTGCCTTACTCTCTCCTCACCCCTCTCCTGAACAGTCCCCGGGGAACAAAACCTTCAGTGGAATTTGCACTAATGATCCCCCAATGGGGCTTCAGGAGGGTTGCATTTTGAGTAATAACTTGGGTTTTGAATCAGGTTTCATCTTCCTGGTTGACTGTACTTGTTAAGAATACGTTAATATTAAAATAAAAGGCATTAGGTCTTGATTTTAAAAACACGATATAATAAAAAAGTTTGGTGTGCTGTGCTTAGCTGCTCAGTCATGTCTGACTCTTTGGGACCCGTGGACTGCAGCCCGCCAGGCTCCTCTGTCCATGGGATTCTCCAGGCAAGAATACTGGAGTGAGTTACCACGCCCTCCTCCAGGGGATCTTCCCAACCCAAGGATTGAACCCAGGTCTTCCACGTTGCAGGCAGATTCTCTACCGTCTGAATCACCAGGAAAGCCCACGAATACTGGAGTGGGTAGCCTATCCCTTCTCCAGGGGATCTTTCCGACCCAGAAAATGAACTGGGGTCTCCTGCATTGCAGGTGGATTCTTTACCAGCTGAACTACAGTGGAGGAATATTAAAAGCCCATCATATTAAATGAACTCCATTGTCTCTACTACATTGTCTCTTTCCTTTGAATAATTTCTTTATAGTTTCTTTATAGCTATATATAGCTTTATATACAATTTCTATATATGTGTTTATTTTCTTGGGCTCTAAAATCACTGCAGAGGGTGACTGCAGCCATGAAATTAAAAGGCGCTTGTTCCTTGGAAGAAAAGCTATGACAAACCTAGACAGCGTATTAAAAAGCAGAGACGTTACTTTGCTGATAAAGGTCCCTACTATTGGTTTTCCCAATAATCATGCACGGCTGTGAGAGTTGAACCATAAAGGCTGAGCACCGAAGAATTGATGCTTTTGCACTATGGTGTTGGAGAAGACACTTGAGAGTCCCTTGGACTGCAAGGAGATCCAACCAGTCCATCCTAAAGGAGATCAGTCCTGAATATTCATTGGAAGGACTGATGCTGAAGCTGAAGCTCCAATACTTTGGCCCCCTGACGCGAAGAGCCAACTCATAAGAAAAGACCCTAATGCTGGGAAAGACTGAAGGCAGGAGGAGAAAGGGACGACAGAGGATGAGATGGTTGGACGGCATCACTGACCCAATAAACATGAATTTGAGTAAACTCTGGGAGACAGTGAAGGACAGGGAAGCCTGGGGTGGGGCCCCTGGGGTCACAAAAAGTCGGACATGACTGAGAGGCTGAATAGCACCAACAACCATATATGGGTGGCCATGGCCTTTGATTAATTTGACTTAAACTTACAACCTCTCTCAGTAACTTCTCTCCTCCCTTCTCCAAGAATCAATTTTCCTGACCTCCTGCTTTCAATTATCCTTGAAGAATGTCTTGAAAGTATCCCATATTTCAGCGTGAAATCAAAAGGAAGGGCAGGAAGAGTCCACCACATCCCCTGTCTCTCCTTCCCTCTTCTTTTTCCCCCTCCTTTCTCTTGATCCATGTAAATATTTTTCAAAATAAACATTTAAGGACTTCTCTATGGTCCAGAGGTTAAGAATGGGCCTTCCATTGCAGGGGACTCAGTCAGGGAACTAAGATCCCACATGCCTTGGGGCAACAAAACCCACCACGCAACTACCCATCCCACAAGCTCTAGAGTCCAAATTCCGCAGCAAGAAGATTCCGCATGCTGCAACTAAGACCCAACACAGCCAAGTAAGTAAATAAGTATTAAAAGCAAACATTTAAAATAGAAATTGTCTTCTACCATTTCCCTAAGTGAACAGGATTTTTTTTTTAAGGGGAGGAAGGATACTTTTCTATTATGTTCTATTAATAGAAAACACACTTTTCTATTATATAATTCTATATTCAATCACAAGAAATTCTCTGACACACTTTTTTGGTTTTTGTTTTAAAGGAATTTGGGGGACCTTGAAATTCAAAGAAGGAGATGGTTTACAAATCACTGTGTCTTGGGATATTTATTACAGTTTTTCTCTCCAAGATTAGCAGTAGTATACCCAAGTAAGAATCTTTCTTGTCACTATCCACATTTTGAAATCTTGACTGCTCTCTGGCACCTGGTTAAAATAAATAAAGTATTTTTGTTAACAACACTCTGAGGGTGTTCTGTGACTAATGGGATGGTTAAGCTGGAAGGCATTAATATATTCTTGATGCCAGAGACAGAGGTACTAGCCCATACCTTCAACCGGAGGGAGCAAAATCAAATTAGTTTGATTAATATACAGAAAAAAATAAACTTACACTTACCAAAGGAGAAAGGTGTGTGTGTATCGGGAGGGATAAACTGGAAGCATCGGATTAAGAGATACACTTTATTATACATAAAATAGAAAAATGACAGTGATGACTAGAAAGCACAGGGAACTATATTCAGTATCTTGCAATAACATATACATATCTGAATCACTTTGCTGTACACCAGAAATGAACACAACATTGTACATCAACTATTCTTCAAAAATAAATAGTCTGATTACACTGAGAGGAAAAACAATTTACTCAAACATGTGATCAGGAAGGAGGGGGAGCCTCAGCAAAAGGACACCCCCCAAATCAAAGATTTCAGAGGGAAAAAATAAAAGTAAACTAAAAGCCAAATACAGATAATCCATTGAGACCAGGAAATAACACCTGAAGCACATTTAGGTCATTGTTAGCTTTCACCATGAAAGTAAGCAAACCAAAAAGTGTTCAGAGACGTCACAGCACAGCGTGCCAAAAACATCCCCTTGGCCTCCCCTGTGTATATTTAAGAGAAATCAACAGAGGCTTTTAAAAGAATTAAGACTTATTGAGAGGCACAAAATAAATGCATTTCTCTTACTTGTACCATTCAAGAGTCATGATGAAGAACTTTTTTTTAAAAAGCAGTATGTATATCCTCAACTTTTATCAGGTCCAAACAGACTGGGAAATGAACAGCGGGGGAAACCAGATAATACACTCAAGAATGCAAATTAGAAAAAACAAAGTGTACACCATCACAGATGAATAATCTGTCTAAAATGTCTTTAAAATTAGGACATCATTTTTCACAACCCAAAACTGCTTTAATCTTCCCAGTCAAAACCCTTATTTGCTATAGCTACAAAAAGTAGTACCTATAGCCTAAAACTAAACATCTTTTTTAGTGATCTGTTACTTCAATACACATAAAAGAACTTTTATGACTATCAGCAAAACTAAAAAGTTGGGACTTCCCTGGTGGTCTAGTGGTTAAGAATCCGCCTGCCAATGCAGGGGACACAGGTTCAATCCCTGGTCTGAGAAGATTCCACGTGCCGAGGGGCAACTAAGCCTGTGCGCCACAACTACTGAGCCCACGCCCTAGAGCCCAAGCTCCACAACAAGAAAAGCCATCGCATTGAGAATCCTGTGTCCCACAACTAGAGAGAGCCTGCATGCAGCAGTGAAGACCCCGAACGGCCAAAAAGAAATAAATAATCTTTCAAAAGAAATAAAAAGTTGTATTTAATTCATAGAGGAGGAAACAATTAGACGTCTTCATCTGTACAAATCCATAGTCTCTCCAAGCAGAACACGAGAAGGAAATTATTATGCTGAATTTCATCCAACTCACAGTCGTATTCCAATTTTCTAACTTAATTAAAACTGGCAGTTTTACTGAGAGGAATCAAATTTCAATCAAATGGGTGTGTCTTTTTTTTTTTTTAAAGAAAAAGCAAAAGAAAAATCAAGATCTCCCATGCAAAGGATTAACAGAGCTTTGATTAGAATTGAGAGCCACGAGTTAAACAGGTGTTTTGAATTACCACTTTTATTAAAACACAATCCTTTACATGAAGCTCACTGGATTTTTTTTATTAGTTCTAGAATACTGAAAGAAAATGTTTGTTTGGCTTAACACAATGGGGACTCATAAATCATGGAAGAATGACGACGATGCTACCTCTGGGAAATTCACGACTTCGGTCTCTCCCCGGGTAGCAGCACTAGGTATTTTAGGACCAAAAGAAGCCTTGGCAATAATCAAGAGCTCTTTCTACAGACACAAGAGCATCCTGGTCTGGGGGTGGGGCAAAATGAGATTCAAGCCGTAGATCTGTCAGCTTGTTGGCCAATACGTCTTTTTCTTGGGAATAAAAAATTACACTGAAAGGGTTTAAGGGGCAGCAGAATTGGCTGGCAGGATGGCAGCTGTGGTGGGCAGATAGGGACCCCCTACCCCACGAAGGGCCCCAGGAGTGGATTACGCTGATGCTGTGTAATGAGGCAGCGCTCCCAGTGACCTGGGCGCTCCCTTGGGGACTTGACAGCCCTCTTCATGGAGTTCTGCTGAAAAAGACAATTATGGGCACATCCTAATATTCAGGCTTCTTGCTAGATCCAATTTATTTACCTTCTTCTCAGCCTGTGGGAAAATGTGTGATTGAAACTAAGTTGCTTAAACATGGCTTGGTTTTGTATTCCCTTATGCAAAGTGGAAACATAGTGCGGCTGAGATAGAGGACAAGCAGTTGTTAGATGAAAGAGAACGATATCTAATACTTGATATAAACAAGTAGCAAAGATGTGGAGCCCGATGTGATATAGGGGAAAATGATCAATCCAAATGGCAATACACAGTTCTAAGAAGCAAGAGAAAGATTTGGGGGAAAAAATACATAATATGTTTCACATTCCATTTTGAAAAAAATATTTTAACGCCTCTGTCTTATATGACCAAACCTCATTAATAAACAAGTGGAACATATGCTTGTAGGACAGCAGTGTTTTTAAAATTTATCATCAAATCTTATGGTAAAATTTATTATATTCTATGACAAATGATGCTGCAGGCAGAAAAGCAGTTTTAGGCTTGGAGGGTACCTAGTACCCTACAAGAACCCCTTATCCACCCCTCCACCTCATTTTATAAATGAAACAACAGGATCAGGGCATCTGTAGGAAAGCTGGGAGAAAGAGGCTTTCTGCCAAAGGCTCCCACTGCCCAGAGGCCTCTGCTTTTGCCTATAGCCCTTTTGAAGTGGTCCTGAGATTACCAAGGCCATTCTATCATGAAAACACAGTCTGTCTCAGAAATGGATCCTCAGAGATCACATTAAGGTGGTGACATTGGCATTAAAAGTGAGGATGTTCTCTTCCAGAAATCTCATATTTACTCATTTAACACACACTCAATCCTCTCTTTCGAATGCCCTGCTCACCACTCACATCCCTCCCCACAGCCACCTCGGTTATCACAGGAGTAAGGATTCTACATCTGTGCTCAGTCGCTCAGTCGTGTCCGGCTCTTTGAGACCCCCGTGGACTGTATAGCCCACCAGGCTCCTCTGTCCATGGGATTCTCCAGGCAAGAATACTGGAGTGCGTTGCCATTTCCTCCCCCTGGGGATCTTCCTGACCCAGGGATCGAACCCACACCTCCTGTGTCCCCTGCATTGGCAGGCAGGTTCTTTACCCCTGAGTCACCTGGGAAGCCCAGGAGTCTATACACTGGGACCCTACTCCCTGGTCATCAGAGTTCTCTACTCCCTTCCAAAGCTGCCCGGGCCAGGGCTGGCCCCAGCCCCACGCAGGTGCATTGAATCTTCTTTCCTGAGTTGGACTAGGGACCTTCACCCTGGCCTCTCCCCACAGCTGACTGACAGGATATAAAGGATGGAGGCCATCATCGTCCTCCACAATCCGGCCTGGAGGAGGCTGAAGCAGAAGATGAAATAGGTCCTCACAGTGAGGGCAGCACTGGTCCCCACCACGCTGCAGGCTCTGGCCTCCAGAAAGCACCCTAGTATCCTGGCGACGGAGCCCTCTTTCTGCTCAGCTAGAATGGGGTAAGCTGGGTGTAATACTTAGGGAAATCATTAACCCAGGTAAAACGCTTTTAATTTCATGATCAACTCCCCTGGCAGAGCACAGCAGATCAACAAACAGGACACCTCTGAAGGCCAGCTGTCCACAGGCACTGTGAAGAAACCACTTCTGTTTTCTGCAGGCTGGCTCTTTGGTCATGAGGGCTCCATCTCTGGGGTCATGACTTTTCTCTCAGTCAAGACAGGGCTTGTCCCCAAATGTAGCTGGAGAAAGAGCCAAGAGCAGGGAGGGTTAAGATTTTCTTGGAGTTCCAATTCTATTCTTACTTTTAAAATAATTCGACAAACAACAAGGTCCTACTGTATAGCACAGGGAACTATATTCAATATCCCAAATTTTTTTTAATTAAAAAAATAATTCAGACAGTCTGATACTGTGTTTTTATTCTTCCACCTCACACAAAAGAACTTAACTAAGAACTATATTTTGCTTGCATTTTGCTTCTAGGTATCTTTCATTCTTTAATAGGTGGTGGGTTAAGCACACACATTTTTCTTACAAACAGCCTCAGGCTCTGACAGACAGGAAGCAGAGGAGTTTGGACGGCAGGAAATCAAGACCACCCTTACTTCTGCAGAGAATCATCATTGGGAATGCCATCTGTTTATCAGCGTAAAAGCTACTGTCTCTACACTGAGTTTCTAACTTACGAGGGACACGTTTTCCTCCCCATTTGAACCCGGGGAGGGGTGGGAGCCAACGCAGTCTCCCTAGACGAATCTCTAGGAAGCTACTCTTTACAACCCACCCTGCAGAGTGAGGCCCAATCCCAGGGTTAGATGCACACATCAAAGAAAGATGAGGATTATCTAGCAAGATCATTCTCAAGATATATTGGCTGATATATTCTTTAACTACTGACTTCAATGTATATAGACTGAGTCTCCTTACAGAAAAGAATCAGCAGGAAAAAAAAAAGGCGGGGGGGTGTGAGAAAGTTGACCAGGTTGTCAACTCGGCTGATGCTCATAGAGGTTTTCTCTCCTTAAAATAAATAAGCAATATGGTAATATTGTTGACTTACACTACAATGTTTTTTCAAACCAGGATCGAAACCCACTTTCTAAAAGAGGCTCTATGGCTCTCTGGCAAAAGCAGAATTACAAAAATACAAGATTTTGGGAATTCCCTGATGGTCCAGTGGTTAGGACTCTAAGGTTTCACTGCTGAGGGCTCTGGTTCAATCTCTGGTTGGGGAACTAATACTCCACAAGCCTCCAGGCAAGGCCAAAATAAATAAATAAATGAACAGACACAAAACGCAAGGTTTCATAACCCCCACCATCATTATTCTTCCCATTATTTCCCAAACTCTGAAAGTGTGTATGTGTGTCCACAAACACCTGCCACTCAGCAGCACCCACAGGGAGGGAGAATCACATTCTAAATAGTTATCTGGATAATTATTCTACTCCAGATAATTCAGTGTCTAAACACTGAGTGTGTTTTCCTGTTTGGTCATAAAGTAGAGGCGCCATTATACCGTGCAAGGGTTTGGGATGGAGACAGAGGCAGGGATACAGACAAGAAAATGAAAGGAACATCAGGAGGTTTTCATTAAGGATAAATATACACTCCTGAGATTTCATGCTTGAGACATCCCCTCTCAAACCCCACCTGAGACCCACATGAGCTAGACAATATGAAGGACAATAACAGAAACAAAGAAGTGGCAAGTATTCAGCGTGTCTTCAACGATGGGGGGAAAAATGAAGTGACTGGTGTGAGAATGGTTCTTCCCACATTCAGCCATGGCATCTGCGTTCCAAGTAACCAGGGAACGGCCCAGAAAGGTCACGGAGGACGGGACTGTGAAGACGTTCTGTGCACTGGTCCCTGGAGGAAGTCGGCAAATTAAGCCACAGTGAGTAACCGTATGAAAATATGCCACTGACAGCAAGTATATGCGGAGTGACCCTCTGGGATTTTGTGCAGTAAATCCTCCATGAGCAGCACGGCAAAGTCAGCCCTGGAAACGGAGGGCTGAGAGCAACAAAACAAAAACAGTGTGAGAAAAATAATTAAGAATTATTCATGTTCCAAGAAAAACACTCAGAAGGTAAAGATAAAATATCAAGGGGAACATTTCAACCGTATCTTTTATTCACGGTGAATCATTCTTACCTAAAAACCCTCTTGAATCCCTTCCGACATTTACCCACCTTCCAAGGGTGGTCACATTTGATCTCTTCCCCCTCGGTGCCATCCTGGGATGTCCCAGTCTGACATCTTTCTGCCAGTTACCAAGCCTCTGCAGGATATTAACAGACCCTTCTGTGTGTTTATAGATACAGTCTGCTTTCTCTTTCTCTGCAAAGGCTGTATCTTAAAATAGACTGAGTAAAAAGAAAAAAAAATTAGGCAACAAATAATGAGTGATACGATGTATAGAAAATACTCAGACCACACAACAACTAACACTCATTTAAATTAAGGGGTAAATCAACATAATGCAGTCATCCTGTCTGTATGCTGTTAGCCGACACTAAACGCCCCTTAGGTTATTTCTGGGCTTCCCAGGTGGCACCAGTGGTAAAGAACCTGGCTGCCAATGCAGGAGTCATGAGAGACCCGGGTTCGATCCCTGGGTCTGGAAGATCCCCTGGAGAAGGGCATGGCAACCCACTCCAGTACTCTTGCCTGGAGAATCCCATGGACAGAGGAGTGCGGTGGGCTACAGTCCATAGGGTCGCAGTGTCAGACACGACTGAAGCAACTTAGCATGCATACAAGTAGGCAAGTTATCACTGTATCAAAGAAGAGGAAAAGTAATACCGCAGAAATTTCCATGGAACAGCTTCTCTTCATTATTCCTCTCATTCAAATTTTTATGAATATCTTTGAAAATCTTTAACCACTTGTTCCAGACAATGAACTCTCTGCCTTTTCTAAGTATTTTCCCTGCAGACTGAAAAACACTCATTAATTTGGGTTGATTCTTTCATACATCTCTCAGAGTTTATGGGAGGGGACCCTGAAACACTTATCTGGTTTTTTGTTTGTTTGTTTCCAGTGCAGTTTATCTCCAGGAAGAACAGAAAACTGATTAACCACAATCAAACATTACAAAAATTTCTTGCTCTTTGTGGTCTGAAACAGGCGTGTTTTCTCCCCCATGCTTCAAGGCAACAAATATAATTGAATGTAATGATTTAAAACCTACTCCAAGACTAACTAGCAAGAAGTGCTTCGGCCAGACCACAATGTCTATGAGAGATGAATGTGGCCAATAAAAGGTGGAGATACACATTCCTGAAATCATAAAGCAGAGAGATGTTTCTGATCATGAGAATGTAGCCCAGAGATATTTGCTTGGGGGCAACAGCACATTTTTGATATTAATACCTTGCCATCAAGAAGCACTCGACCTGACTTCCCTCAAAAGTCTCATTTTTACAAGTGAGAAAACCCTGATTTAAAAAGAAAAAACACTAACATAGGCACTGGAACATTTTCATTCATAGCGCTAATTGGAGTTTAGCTTATATGTCATTCATTATTTTCAGAAAATTTCTCCATAAATTCTTGCAAATGCGAGATTGAGCATGCATGCGTTTATTTAATGGATTCTCTAGAAGGCTTTGCCAAATTCTAAATGTTCCGTCATGCATTTATTCACCAGTTATCAAGCAACTTATGAATAATTTAACATTTTCCCGTATTCTACTATCAGATTAATCTAAGATGTCTCTAAGTTTCTTTCTCCTTTGACTATAATTTTTCAATTCAAGAAAAGTTTCTTTGTTAGGTCCACATTTTGAAAATATTAACTTGGCTATCAAATGATTCATGCTCCACACAAAAAGGCCAGTGACAGGAGTCACTGTTGAATGAGAGAAAATATTCTGAGCCAAAATACGAGCCAAATTGCCATTTTTTTTTTTGTACGCAAGTGCCATGTTGCGTCTGGTACCTTGTCTGGCCAAGGACCCCGTGGCTATACAACGGAACACAGGATTAACTTGATCAGAGGAACAAAACATGACCCCTTATGCAGTGTAGGAGCGAGGGCTGGCCCGGAACAAAACTGCTTAAGTAGATCTCTTCTTCAGCAACCAGTCTCTTCTTTTCTGTGTTTCCCTTAAGGTCATTTACACCACCCTCCCCTCCCACCTGGTCACAAAAGGTCCCCAGTATTGGCTGCAGGAAGCTGAAAAGAGCACCCCCCGTCTCACTTTACGTTATCCCTTGGGGACGCCTCAGGTGACAGGTACCTGACCTGATGATCCAGCGGAGGAATTTATTAGTGGGTGTCAATGTGTGGCTGTCAGGTCACTCTTTTTTTTTTTCAGCCTCAGTTTTCTCTACTATAAAATGGAAATAGGCACCGTGATATATCAGGACACAGTGATCTATCAGTGTGAGGCCATATTTGAGCTGGATTTTGTTAATAATCTGGATTTCTGGTTTCAAAAGTATAGTCTCTCATTTAGGTATATGACTCATGGTATGCCATGAAAAAGAGAAAGATAAATACCATATGATATCACTTATATGTGGAATCTAAATATGGGATGAACGGACCTATCTATGAAACAGAAAGAGACTCACAGAGAGAACAGATCTGTGGTTGCCAAGGGGAAGGCAGGGTTAGGGAGGGATATGGACTGGGAGTCTGGGGCTGGCAGATGCAAACTATTACACAGAGGATGGATAAACAACAAGGTCCTGCTGCAAAGCACTGGGAACTGTATTCAATACCCTGTGATAAACCATAAAGGACAAGAATATGAAAAAGAATGCACGTATGTATGTACACACACACACACACATTTATAACTGAACCACTTTGCCGTACAGCAGAAATTAACACAACATTGTAACTCAACTATACTCTAACAAAAATTTTGTTTTAGAAAAGAAAAAATCAATTACTGTATCTAAGTTCAGTCTTAACTCAGGTTATATGTATTATGTGCAACACAGGGAAAGAGAAAATGATATTTGGTTCAATGAACACTGAACAAATAATTCTCAGTGGAAAATACTGCTCTTTGCCTTACTTCATTACTGCTTTAAAATGTTGATGAGAAAGGTCATGCCTGGGGGTATGAATCTTACTGGATGTGAATGAAACTCAGGGCGACTCCAAGGTTAAATCTGAGGAGGAAAAACAGATAGGAAGGTAAGGAAAGGGAGGTGCGTCCTCCCTCTAGCCTCAGAGGTGCGGGAGAGAAGGAGGGGAAGGCGGGCAGATAATGTTCTGCAAAGCAAAGCCACTTCCTCTTTGTTCTCCCCACCCAGGCACAGTGAGGGGGTCCCCTGGGACCCTGAGCCAGGCTGATGGAGAAAACTGACTCTCCAACTTCTAACTCCTGTCTCCTCTGCACCGGCCAGTGTCACTGGGGAGGTGAGCTGTTAGCACCAACACACTCCGCTTTCCATCCACTGATCATCACCTTTTCTGAGTGGCTCAGTTCAGCAGATAAACTGCACGCTGCCCTGAGACAGAGAGAAAAGGGGAAGATACTGTGTGCTCATCAGCAGCTCCTAACAGCCAAGTGGTCAGAGATGGGCTGAGGGTAAACCTGCACAGACACCTCCTCGGTCGGGTTAGAGTCTTGTTGGGAGGCAGTGCTCCGAGGTTCCCACAATTGCTCCAACAGATATCAGTGTGACAGTCCCAAAGTTAGTGGAGACTTTGGTGAAAGTCTGCAATCTGAATAACTGTAGGTGAGAATGATACGTAGGTCACTATTAATGCCAAGACCAATCAGCTGTAGCCTCTGAAGTGACTGTACATTCTGTAAAGGGAGGGTTTTTGGCAAGTGCATCAGTGTCCCTTCTTGCCAAGGGCCATAGATTTTAATAACGGGGAAGAAAGGAAACCCCCCAGCTCGGGGGTTCTGGAATGGTAAATGACTTTCTGCTGGGCAAAGATGCCCAAGGCCATCCTATTTCCAATTCAATTTTGGAAAACAGATGTTCCAGTAAATTTTTCAAGAAAATTTAATCTCATAATTATTTCCAGAAATGCCATGGAAATGTTTCTAAAGGATGAAAATGATTTTATTTTCTCAAGGTCAGCCGGTCAGTCACTCAGCACTTCTTGAACTTCCCCTAGGAGAAACATCAACCATTAAGGAAATGGAAAACACAGCCCTCACTTTCCAAGAATTTACAGTGTGAAGGTGAGGGGGGAAAATGGAGAAATGCAGAGACTTAGAGTGGCCAAATGGTTCCAATCAAAAAGTATAAAAACTTACAAATTAGAGAATTCTATTAACAGCTACATAGGGATTCTCTGATGGCTAAGTGGTAAAGAATCCACTGGCCAATGCAGGAGACTTGGGTTCAATTCCTGGGTGGAGAAGATCCCCTGGAGAAGGAAACGGCAACCCACTCCAGTATTCTTGCCTGGGAAATCCCATGGACAGAGGAGCCTGGTGGGCTACAGTCCACAGGGTCGTCAAACAGTCAGATACGACTTAGCGACTAAACAACAAGTAACAACTACACCTGTGAAAGGCATCCTCGACATGGACTAAGATTTTATAATTTAAAAGGTGGTGGTCACTTTGCTGTACAACAGAAACACCACACTGTAAAGCAACTGTACTCCAGTAAAGGTTTTTATTTTTAATTAAACAGATTAGATGAAAAAATGAAAACAATTGGTACAACCTCTATGGAGGCAATTGAGCAACATTTATGAAATTAATAAAAACTACATGTGCACCAAGAGATCACATAGGATTTTATTTATATGAAATGTCCAGAATGTCAAATCCATAGAGACAGAAAACAGAGTGGTTAGTTGTCAGGGGCTGAGGGGAATGATGGCTTAGTGGATATAGTCTTATTTGGGGGAGATGAGAAAAATTTAGAACTAAATAGAGATGCTGTTTGTATGACATTGTGAATACACTGAATGCCACTGAATTGTATACTTTGAAATGACTAATTTTATGTTTTGTGAATCTCACCTTAATAAAAAAAAATTTGATTTAACAAAAACAAGAAGAACAAAAGGATGGTGGGAGGGAAGATGGTTTAGCTAGACTGAACAGAACTAGTTCAGCTGCCTTTGAGAAGCAAAGCCTTCAAAGCAAGGTAAGTTATAAAGAAATGCAAGGGTGGGCATCATGTAATTTCCAGCAAAGAATCCGATCCTGCTGGTGGTGAGCTGAAGGCATTCCCCAAAGTCTGAATCAGGCCAGTGTCACAGAAAGTAACATGATCTGGACCCACATGACCTGCTTAGGTAATTCCAGGAGGGTGCAAACCCTTTGACCCTCTCCTCACACTTCGAAATAGAGGTTAGAACTCCATCCAGCTATTTCAAAAAGTATCTGATGTGCTGTGTGGGACTGTTTTGAAAACTAGGAAAGGTTAAGCCTGTGACACTTCAAATTAAAGCCAAAGAGGAAGGATATGGCAGGAGTGGGTCTGGAGCTTCACTAAGGAAAAGGCAGGGGAAAGAAATGAGTAGATGAAGGAAAAAGTACCTCCTGAGAAGGAGGAGATGGGGCACATGCAAGGTAAGTGATAGAGATCTTGGGGAACTACCAGGTGGAAAAATAATCAGACCCAACACTGAGGAAAAGACCTGATGCTGGGAGAGACCGAGGGCAGCAGAAGGGTACAACAGAGGATGACACGGTTGGATGGCATCACTGAGTCAATGGACATGAGTTTGAGCAAACTCCAGGAGATTGGGAAGGACAGGGAAGCCTGGCGTGCTGCAGTCCACGGGGTCGCAAAGAGTCAGACTCAACTTGGTAACTGAACAACACTGAGGCAGCAGAGCTCCCTAGGTTTCTAGGGGAAGAGGAGTTCTTAAACCCACGGGTCAGGCACTGTCCGCTAACACTGCGTCTGTGTCTGCACATCTGGACGATATCCTCCAGGCTGGAGTCCCTCATGGAGTGGAGGGCCTGCCTGTGACCGCTGCCCTGAATTTCACAACCATGGTGGTTCCTGCTCTATCTCTGCAGAAGCCTGATGCTCCATGTTTTCAGACCCCACCGCTGTCTCTTGATTTAGCCGATCAGTTCACAGCTGTGCAGTTTGTTTTATTTGTTTTGACAGTACAGGGGGCTCTCAAGAACAGAGGCAGCCACATACCATTGTGATGGATTTCTTCTAGGTTTTTTGGTTTCAGTCGTTTGCAGATGGCTGAGCCCCTACAGTAAACCATTCTGCAGCCTACTTTTTCTCCTCTAAAAATTCTTCAAAATAGGGGACTTCCCTGGTGGTCCAGTGAGGTAAGAATCCACCTTGCAATGCAGGGGATACGGGTCCAGGGAACCAAGATCCCACACGCCTTGGAGCAACTAAGCCTGTGTGCAGCAACTACTGGGCCCTTGAGCCACAGTTAGAGAGTCTGTGCGCCACAAGGAAAAGACCCCCCATGCCACGACTAAGACCCAAGGTAGCCAAATTAAAAAAAAAAAATTCTTCAAAATATTTTGGTTTATAGGTACTCAACAACTATTTGTTGAAAGGTAAAGGTGACTAGATGGCTAGAAAATATTCTAACATGCATCTGAACCATAACTCATTATTTTTTCCTTTCTTAAAAAAATATTGTTGATTCCTGTGTTTTGTCACACCTGTGCTCAGCTCAGGTGGAGGGTTTGGTTTCTCAGTCTGTTTACCAGGCTAAGGGCTGGGTTTGTTACAGAGTGTTGCCTGGTTCCCCTGGAGACTCGCAAAGGACTGGCAGGGACGCCATCAGTTCTGACAACATGAACATCCCTGCCATCGGCCTCATCAGTCTTGGGAGAGTCACACTGAGCATCCTGCCCATCCTAAGGGCCAAGTTCATGTGCATCTGCTCTAAGAAGCACTCCTGCCCTCAGCACTCGAGCTCTCCCTTTGTGCTACTCTCAACTTCTATAGCACATTTAATGGAATAATGGCAGAACCACCCCTAAGTGTTCAATGTCATGCTATTTTTCTTTTCCTCTTGGATTAGTCCTGGCCCCGAGTGATGAACACCTGCTGTTCTCACCACTCAGCACCTATTCAGCTCCTGGTGACGACATCCTGCGTCCTTACCTGGGGAAACCAGCCCCTCTCTGATCCCCAGCCCAGCCCGGGAAGTGGAATATGTGAACTCCATCAGGGTCAGAAACAGGACTCGGTCTGAACCAGTGACAGTCAGGCCCAAAACTTTTATTCAAACTTGTATGAAGGTAAGAGACGCTTTCCTGTTGGATTCAAAGATGAAAAATGTAGAGCTGGAGTAATTCAAGCTATCTTGCCACCACGAGGGTGAAGATAAAGCAAATGCCAAGCGAGTGACGTTGAGACAAAAAGGGAATGGCAGGGAATGGGAAACCCTGGGAACCTTGAGGTCGAATGACACCTGTATTTTGTACATGTGGGTCAGTAAGTTCCTTCCTTGATCAAGCCAACTTGAGCTATTAAAACCAGTCTTGAGTCCTAAATGATTTACCAATTGGATTTTAACTCCCTGAGCCCAAATAAGTGTCCTTTGGTTACCAACAATATTGAGAACGGTGTTCGATGTTTAACATACACATTAGGATCATGTTTTATTTTGCTTTGTTTCTCTCCCAGCATGTAATACTGCGATGGGTGCATCAAACATCTGTTTGTTACTTTTTGGAACTCAGGCTTCCAAATGGAATGAGACACTCTCCTAAGTATCATTCCCATCGCAGCATGCTGGTGGAGGCAATGCTGATGGTAATGCTTCCTGTCCTCTGCCCATCCCTCTGGACATCCAGGAAGAACAGGTGAGAATAACCCAAAATCATTTAGGGTGATGAGTGATTTTTTTTTAGGAGCAAAGCACCAGTCTTCCACCAACACCTCCAAATTTCAATGGACTAATATTTGCCTTTTCAAGGAACTTTTTAAATTTTCTTTTTTACTTTTGTGTGGCTATAACAATTCCTCCAAGAGCAATTTCAGATTTCTCTCTTCACCTGAAGGATTCCAAAAGGATGTCTTTATTATTATTATTATTATTGGTCACTCCACTTTCAGGATCTTAGTTCCCTGAGCAAGGATTGAACCCACATCCTTGGCAGTGAGAGCAGGGACTCCTAACCACTGGACCACCAGGAGACGCCCTCAAAAGATTGACTTCAATCTCCACACTGCAAAGCAAAGAAAAAGGCCCATCACATCACTAAAAAGACTATTTATACAGAAACAAAACCAAAAAAAAGGCTAAAAACTAAAACTAATTTAGAGACTACAGTGCTAAACATTGTGCCCTTCTTCCTTTCTTTTCTTGTTGTGGAAGGAACACCTAACATGAGATCTACCCAATTTTTAAGTGTACAATACAGTATCGTTAATTTACAGGCACAGTGGTGTACAACAGATCTCTAGAACTAAATCATCCTGTTCTTTGTTCTTTATGTAAATGTGTTCTAACAGAATATACCCACCAAGGAAAAGAAGACTTGAATTTTGGAAATGTGTTCTTTACCAGATATGACTCTTTGAAAGGTATATAGCATAGCTGGCCTGTCAACCTGCAGAGCTAAAAGCCTAGGCATGAGATAGGAGAGAGTAGATGGAAATATTCCTATTACTATGTTTTTATGTTTCTTTTTGGTCTGTGCCCAGTCTTAGTTGCAGCATGCAGGACCTTCAGACTCTTTAGTTACGGCCCTCAGGCTCAGCAATTTTGGCCCAAGTGTGAGCTCAGCTGCTCCAGAGCATGCAGGATCTTAGTTCCCTGACCAGTGATCAAACTTGCATCCTCTGCATTGCAAGGAGGACTGTTAACCCCTGGACCACCAGGGAAGGCCCACTATGACTTTTTAAATGGCTGCAATCATGCTAACTTTCAGAACCAGTATCTTTTTCTTTTCTTTGATGGATATAAGCTGATGTGCATGCTAAGTCGCTTTAGTCATGTCTGAACCTTTGCAACCCTATGGACCATAGCTTGCCAGGCCCCTCTGTCCAAGGGACTCTCCAGGCAAGAATCCTGGAGTGAGCTGCCATGCTCTCCTCCAGGGAATCTTCCCAACCCAGGGACTGGAACCCACATCTCTTACATCTCCTCCATTGGCAGGCGGGGTTCTTTACCACTAGTGCCAACTGAGAAGTCCTACAAGCTGGTACTACTGGGAGATCATTGTCGATGGACTTACAAAAGGGGTCAACCTATTTTGGGGGTTATAAACCATCCTGAGGTCAGTACTACAGAAATATGTGGCACCAAAAGTACAGCCAGAAAAAGAAACATGTAATTGTTTTCTAAGCAATCAGCTATGAGTGAAATGCAAAAATATCGATACTTGACTCACCCCAGAGGGAAACTGTTTTCTGTCAATGTTTGTTGATCTTTTCAGAATTAGACTTTCAAAGGTTGCTCTAAGTTGAACACGTGGCAACAAAATGTCATGCCACAATATAAATCATTTTAGAAAAATATTGCCAGTTAGAAAATGCAACAAGTTCTGAAAAATGACTCCAAGTGTTGAATGTGACATAAAGTGCAAGGAAAGATTTTCTTTTTTCCTGGAAGGAATTGCAACAAAATACCATCACTAACACTTGAAGTCCATGCTCTGGTGGAGAAATCAGCCATGGTACATTCATGCTTTGCATACAAATAGGAATCTGAGAACTTTATAACATTTATGTTGAAGGGAAGAAAAACAAGGATAGCTGGTACAAACCACAGAAAGGTCAAAATACAGTGAGACAGATAAAATAACTCAAATTCAAGAACCACAATTAGAAGAAATTCCATACCTATCTGTTTAAAAAAAAGAGAAGCTTCTTTCAGTAGATTTTTACCAACTCTCCTCTATCTCATCAACCCACAGGGGTTATATAGTTGCTATGTAGCAAAAGATCTCAAAGGAATGCAAATGAGAATGTCTTCCTTTTTAATTAACTCTAAGCCGCTATCCTAAACCCAGTAATATCTTAGGCATTTTACATATATTATCTCATAATGTCTGCGGAACAATTCCATTAGATATGAATTTTTGTCTCCATTTGAAAGAAGAGGAAATCCAGTTCAGAAAAGATAAATAACTTGCCCAAGATCACAAGGTCGTATTTAATCCTGCAAAAAACCCCATAGCTCTTCAGGTCCTTTTGATAAGGGCTCCAGAAGGCCGGGAGCAGCTCTCCAGGTTCCCAGAGGCTGCCTGGGGCAGCTCAGCGCTGTGGAATGTGCACCAACCAGAATCTGAGTGATCTGGAGAGGGCCAGACCCGCCACCAGCCCTCACCAGCCCTCGGGCCTCTGCTCCCAAGGAGGCTGGGCTGGGTGAGTCCTGGCTCCTTCTCATTCCAACAGTTCAATTCAGTTTGAGAAATCTAGCTTCAACCAGGTGTCCATGATTTCTTTTTCTCTTCTTAAGCATGTGTCACCCAATATGCATGCGTGCTAAGTGGCTTCAGTCATGTCCCACTCTATGCGACCCCGTGGACTGTAGCCGGCTAGGCTCCTCTGTCCATGGGATTCTCCAGGCAAGAATACTGGGGTGGGTTGCCACACCCTTCTCCAGGGGATTTTCCTGACCCTGGGATCGAACCCATGTTTCCTGGCTCCTGAATTGCAATCAGATTCTTCACTGCTGAGCCACCAGGGAAGCCCATAACCCAACATACTCAAACATATAATAAACGTCACTCCACACTTTTTAGCCACAAAATGATTCAATTATGGACAAAACTGGACAGAAAACCATGACGGACAGATCTGCTTGGGATCTTTCTAGAAGCTGCTCTCGTGACAGGCTGTGGTAGAGCTGGAGATCTCATGCAGCAGAATCGTCCCTGTCTTCTGAAGCTCACCCTCCCAACCTACACACTGCCCACCCACAGCAGAGCTCAGCCCCTCCCAGCTGCAAAGTGCACATGCTGTGTCCTTATCACACCTCACAAGCTTTGCTGTTTCCATGACTGTCTGTCCTGCAAGATGTGGGCTCCTGGACGGCAAGAACACGGTTTCACCTATCCCTACATCCTCAGTATCCACTCCTTGCTACAAAGCGGGGCACATAATCAGTGTTCAACAAATGTTCACCTGAATATTCAATTTTCTTTTTTAAGGCAGACAGGAAGGCAGATGAGAGAAAAGAATCTAGGTGATCTGTATGCTTTATGACTCATAGGATCCCATTCAACCCACACCGAATACAGGCCTGCCTCATTTTGTACAAAAGACCTATTCCTGAAAGTAAGGAGATTTATACCTTGAACTCATCTTGCTAATGATTTCCATGAATTTTAATCTTAATTTCAGACAGCATTTCCTTACATTTTTCTTTAATAATCTGGACATCCTCCAATCTCCTGACGACAATAAACATTTAAATATACTTGACAACCTCTCTATAATTCAGGAAAATTTGCAGGATTTTTTTAAAGCAAAAAACATGCCATGGAATCCAGACACCAACGTCAGTTAATCTACACTGTTAACGACTTGAGTGTTTTATACAACTTAGAACCTTTTTTTTTTTTTTAAAAAAAAAAGCTTCCCTGGTGGCTCTAAGGGTAAAAGCATCTGCCTGCAATGCAGGAGACCCAGGTTCGATCCTTGGGTCGGGAAGATCCCATTGAGAAGGAAATGGCATCCCACTCCAGTATTCTTGCCTGGAGAATCTCATGGATGGAGCAGCCTGGTAGGTTACAGTCCACAGGATTGCAAAGAGTCAGACACAACTGAGCGACTTCACAGACCCTTTGTTTCTGTCTCCAGTTGCAAACCATAACAAGACAAAATCATTTGTTATGTGCAAGCACCTAAGATGAATCAGATGGAGTTTTCCCATGAAAGATACCTAGTTATTCTCCAAACTCATCTTGTTTTTCATTTGGATTTGTGTATATTAGGCTATACCTATCTGTATGGATGCTCTTAATACCTGAGAACAAAGACAAGCAATGTTACCTGTTCTGAAGTGGGCTATGGAACCCCACTATCAAGGATGCCCTCCTGTCTCCAGACACGCCCCATCCCAGAGGCAGAACCAATCAAGAAGCCTTCAGAAGAGGCCATTATAATCCACGTTTCAATCAGAAGGTAAGAGGGAGCAGACTATAACAGCGATCTGTCCTAACACTGGAAGAGCAGGGCTGATGATACAAAGGAGGAAACAGAGAAGCAGTGTGCCTGGACAGTAAAGGGATTCCTTTCCAGAAAGGGAAAAATCCCACCAACGGGGTGAGGAGGTCACAGCCGGACATGAGCTCAAGGCTCAGAGAATGCCCTCAGACACTTAGCCCTCTCTCCCTCCCCAGCTCCTCCCTTGCTGGTTTGCAAGCAGCCAGCCCACTGCCCTTCATATTCTAGAACACTTTTCTTTGCACCTCATTCTAATCATCTACATCTGTGCCAAAATCTGTATGTGCTTTTAGTTGATGAACACTGTTGTGACAGTTTCAGGTGTATAGCAAAGTGGTTTAGTTATGCATATACATGTATTTATTCTTTTTCAAATTCCTTCCCATTTCAGTTCAGTTCAGTTGCTTAGTCGTGTCCAACTCTGAGACCCCATGGACTGCAGCACACCAGGCTTCC
Organism: Odocoileus virginianus; assembly: GCF_023699985.2. Lineage (NCBI taxonomy): Eukaryota > Metazoa > Chordata > Mammalia > Artiodactyla > Cervidae > Odocoileus > Odocoileus virginianus. Next base: position 21,440,533 of record NC_069682.1, read on the forward strand.
CTGTCCATCAGCAACTCCCGGAGCTTACTCAAACCCATGTCCATCAAGTAGGTGATGCCATCCAACCATCTCATCCTCTGTCGTCCCCTTCTCCTCCTGCCTTCAATTTTTCCCAGCATCAGGGTCTTTTCAAATGAGTCAGTTCTTCGCACCAGGTGGCCAAAGTACTGGAGTTTCAGCTTCCCATTTAGGTTGCTACATAACGTTGAGCAGAGTTGCCTGAGATACACAGTAGGTCCTTGTTGGTTATCTATGTTAAATACAGCAGTGTGTATGTGTCCATCCCAAACTCACTAACTATCCTTCCCCTCACACTCCTTTAATTTAAACCTTTAAGTTAAATTAAACCATAAGCTTTTAAATTAAACCATAAGCTCCTTGAGGGCAAAGGACTTGCTTTTTAGTGCTATTTTCCCCCTTTCTCAATATCTGGTAATAGGCAGTATGCACCTAACAGGTGCTCTCTGAATGAATCAGTCAATAAACAAGTATATTTTTATTTTGGTATTTCTGAGCAGATACTTGAAGCAGAATCTAGAATGAGGACTAGAAAGAAGAGGCTGAACTGACAGAACTAGTCACAAGAGGAAAAGCACAGATGAACATTGGGGAAGATGAGGAAAGGGGATGGGATGTGAAAAGACTCCTATGCAATTCAGTCAGAGGCCAGAATGGAGCTCATGGTGTATGAGAATAAAAATTCCTAATAACTGGGCTCCCCCGGTGACTCAGTGGTGAAGAGTCCATCTGCCAGTGCAGGAGACACAGGTTCGATCCCTGGTCCAGGAGGGTTGCACATGCCGCTGAGCAGCTAAGCCTGTGCCCCACAACTACGCATCCCTGTGCTGTAGACCCTGGGAGCAGCAACGACTGAGACCACATGCCCTGGAGCCCATGCTCGCTGCTAGAGAAGCCACGGCCGTGAGAAGCCCGAGTACCGCAACTAGGGAGGAGCCTCCACTTGCCGCAACTAGAGGAAAGGTCTCAGATCAAAGAAGACCCAGCAGAACCAAAAAAATACATAAATAAAACTAATTTTTTTAATTCTTTCATAGAAACAGCATCTGATTCCGAAAAGTTTGGCACGAGGCATGACAACAAGAAAACCCCAGTAAGTAACCATGTATTATTATACTGGAGGGAGCAGAAATGAAAATCGATCTAGTCTAGGCACCAGATCAATACTGGGTCAATATCAGGTCTGCACTACTTCTTATCTCCTCTTCCACACTTTCATTTTTATACACAGGTGAAATTGGTTGATCTGGTTTTTCTATCAGACTGCATTGTTCCATCAGCTCTATCTCCTCTCTTCCCATACTCCCGACCCTTACTTTATCCACTTCTCTAAATATAACCCAGAGAACCAGGAGCCTTTTGTAAGATCAGAAGGGTTCTCTCTGATTTGGGTTCAACATCGCAGTGAGATTCTGCCGAAGGCTGAAGAGGATTTCTGAAATGCTATGCCACAAGGTTTCCAAAAGGCAACCTCAACTTGATACTTGTGAGCATGCCAGGAGATGCAGTTGAAAACATTTTGCATGTAATTAAGGATTCTGGACTCCGGTGTTCAGCTTTGCCCTTTAATATGCAAGGCATGTCATTGTTTATCCAGGAGAAAAATAAACTCCTGAGCTAGATTAAAAGCTTATTTGACAAGATGTGAAGTCAAGTGATGTATAAGGAATCTTTGATAGATCTGATGACCACTTGAATGGCTTAGAAACGCATAGCACCCCCACAAGAAATGGAGAAATAATAGTAACAGAGTAGGGGCTTCCCTGGTGGTTCAGACTGTAAAGAATCTGCCTGCACTGTGGGAGACCCAGGTTTGATTCCTGGATTGGGAAGATCTCCTAGAGAAGGGAGTGGCAACCCACTCCAGTACTCTTGCCTGGAGAATTCCACGGACAGAGGAGCCTGGCGGGCTGCAGTCCATGGGGCTGCCAAGAGCACGGACATGACTGAGCAACTAACAACACATATCTGCACTCGGGCCGGGAGGTGGGGGAGGAGAAATGGCTAAAAGCCAGTGGCAGGGACATCTAACGACAGTGATTCAAATCTGGCCATCTGACAATGCTAGGAATCTGCATGCTTGGACAAGGGGTGGGATGCACACATGGAGGAAGTTCTGGCACGAGGAGTACAGTCCACATGCGGTTCTCCAACATCCAGAATACGCTGTCCAGGGTGAGGAGAGGAGGAGAGGAGCTGGTAAACTCCAACATTCTGGGATCGGCCTATAATTAGGATGCATATTCTGTCAGTCCTACCAAAAGTCCAGGATCACCGGTAGATTAACCATTCCAGATTTGGGTCAGCAGTAAATTGAGAGGATCCTGGCACTTCTAGTTGGATAGACGTCCCTGGCTTTCCAGTTAACGAGCTGTGTGATCTCCAAGGATCTATTTTTGAGCCAGTTTCTGCAAAGAGGTCTGTTTGTTGTGACTGTAACACAATAGTAGGTGTTTAATATATATTTGCTAAGTTAGTAAATGAAAGAATGCTTAACTGAAATAATATATACAAAGAACTAGCACACAGTTGGTGCTTAATAAATGTTTACTACTTTGACCTTCCTCTTCTCTAACTTTGAACTCTGTTTATTTTCCATGTGGGTGGATTTCTGTTTGGCGTTTTCTTAATCTTAAAATGAACAAAGTCATTTTATTTTAATTACAAAAGTAATACATGTTCATTGTAGAAAGTGACCATATTACATATTATATTTGAAAACTGAGATGTATATTTGTATGTAGGTACCCCATTTCATCAAAAGTTGGAGGTTATCTCAGAATGCTAAAAAAAAAAAAAAAGAAATACAAAGAGAAGAAGATAAAAAATTCCATCATCCCAGGAATGTCATTATGTTTTGATATATACTCCTCCAGACTTTTTTCCAGGCAATGCTCTCTCTCTATATATATATATAATAAAAATGGAAATAATACTATACATTATTTTGTAACATTTTTACTAATTTTCCATATAAATACAGTTACATCATTAGTATTAATAAGACTCAGTTGTATAGTCATATCATAATTTAACCATTCTTACTGTGCATTTATAATCTGCATAGTTGGCCATTATAAACAAAGCTGCATAATAAATATCATCATATTGTTTTTTGAAAGATGTTTCTAATTAGCTAAATAATGATAAATTTCTAGGAGTGGAATTACTGGGTCAGAGAGATGCATATTTGTGTGTATGTATACATTATATACTGGAGAAGGGCATGGCAACCCACTCCAGTATTCTTGCCTGGAGAATCCCCTGGACAGAGGAGCCTGGTGGGCTACTGTCCATAGGGTCGTGAAGAGACGGACACAACTGAGCAACTACACACACATGCATTGTAGTTGAACGCTTTCATGTTTATTGGTTATTTATGTTTCTTTATCTGTGTTTTTTCTTATTCATATTTATGTTATTTCCCACTGAATCTCTTTTTCTTGATCACAGACACACAGACCAGTGTGCCTTTGTGGCTGCCAAACTTGCTCCATCTTTTCTTTTGATTTTACTATAACAAGCACTGATTATAAAACAGTTTCATTTTTATGTGGCTATATCCATCAGTCGTTCTGTTTTTGGTTTGGTGTCTATGTGTTTTTAAACAAAAATGCTACAATTCTGAAATTTTTCCCTTTTAGTTTTTTAGTACTAATAATGTCACAGGTCTAACACAAGAGGAAACAGCTTTGTGATATACACAAATTACTATCCCAGGGCCACAGATTATTTTCATTTGTAAAGAAATGTATTTCTGCATTTCTTTGAAAGGTAGCACATTTCATTAAAGGTTTTGGGTTTATATTGATAAAGAATCTGCCTGTCAATGCAGGCGATGAGGGTTCGATCCCTGGGTCAGGAAGATCCCCTGGAGAAGGAAGTGGCAACCCACTCTAGTAGTCTTGCCTGGGAAATGCCATGAGAGGAGCCTGGCCGGCTACAGTCACAGGGCCATAAAGAGTCAGACACAACTTAGCAAATAAACAACAACACACAGGTCTACTTTTACTTAAACAACTGACTATGTATCTGTCTTATCAGAAAAGAAAAGAAAAACTTCACTTTTTCCCCCTAATCTTCTAGCCCCTCCCAAACCTCACAGCCAATGTTGATAGCCTCGTTGGAAGATATGACAAAGCAAAGCAAAGCAGAGAAGAAAAAATAAAAAGATCTTTTTTTCTTTAAAGCAATGCAGAGAAATACTCTGTGTTTTTAAAATGAAGACTCTTATTACATATACTTTGCTGACACTTCCGTTTCCTAAAATACATCACAGAGTTCAGCCTACTGGTCTAACTCACTTTTAATAGCTGCCTAATATCCCAGAGTATGAATGTACTACAATTTATTTGTCCATTCCACTACTGAAGGTTATTCACTTTTTGTTTCCAGTATTTTGACACAATATACAGTGATGCCAAAATGTATTTGATTTATAAAACCTTCCTACCCAGTGCTTTTATTTCTAGGGGAGGGATGATCAGGACTGGGAGCGTGCCTTTGATAAATATACACTTTTAATGTTGATAGATATCTCTAGATTATTTTCTGGAAAGACTATAAACATGTAACATTCTCTTATAATGTTTGAGACAGGTTTCTAATAAACCTGACCATGTGAAAATTGATTTATCATTTATATCCTGAGGAAAAAAACTAAATTCCCACTGACCACATTTTAATCATTCTCCCCAAATCCTAATGATTTGTGCTATTTTTAATACTTTGCTTCCCATTAATACTTGTATCTAATTATTTATACTACTTAAGGAACACAGAAAATAATATAAAATTTTCTACCATTGATTTCAAAATGAACATCTGAAAAATGCGGACTGCTATAAAGACTTTAAAATACATTGACTAACTTACTGATTATCAACCAGTTTTTTATGCTGGCCATCTAAACTACAGGCAGGGAAAAAACTACATATATACCAAAGTCATAAAGGAAACCAGGGCCTTTCAAAGCCTCTTTCCCCAATTTACCTAAGGGTGGCTTTTTTATGCAGCAGGGAAGCACTCATTGAGGAAGTCTGATTTGAAATTCTATCAGTCCAAAAAGATAAAATCAAATACTTAGAGAGAGACAAGGAGAAGCTCTAAAACTCTACTCAGAAGGCAACTCCAAACCCAAAGGCCAACACAGCCTTCTGCCAACATCTTGCAGCTGGTTTATCATCAAATGCTTGCTTTAGCCACCATAGAACCCCAGCTGCGGTTCTTCTTAAGGACCTAAGGGCTTACTGCACTGCTTCCGGGCGTTTACTTTTCTACAGGCCCTAACATGGAGTTTAAGCCCCAGCTGAAACAGAACTTCTCAAGTGGTCGCTTGCACTCCTTTGCTCCCCAAATACACGTTTTCCCATTAGCTTTCAAAAAGGTTTTAAAAGCTCTATACTGATGGGTGGGTGATAGGCCGGTACAGCATCAGAATAACCAGCGTTCACCTCTACAAGAAAGCTCACCATTGGCTGGTGCCATTCTATGGGCCGTACGTAAAAAGGGTTGGAGTGGGTTGCCATTCCCCTCTCCAGGGGATCTTCCCCGACCCAGGGATCGAACCTGGGTCTCCCACAATGCAAGAGGACTGTTTACTGCCTGAGCCACCAAGGAAGCTTCTGTAAGAAGGGCAGGTGCATACAATTCACTACTTGCTTTAGGAAAACTTACTTTTTAAAAAAGTATAAGACTTTGACTTAGAGAAGGAATTTATGGTTGGGGGGAAGGGGTAGGATGCTGGTAAGGGATAGGGAGCTCGGGATGGACATGCACACATTGCTATATTTAAAATGAATAACCAACAAGGATCTACTGAATAGCACAGGGAACCCTGCTCAACGTTAAGTGGCAGCCTGGATGAGAGGGGAGTTTGGGGGAGAATGGATACAGGTATATGTATGGTTGAGTCCCTTTGCTGTTCACCAGAAACTACCACAACATCATTAATTGGCTATACTCTGATATAAAATAAAAAGTTTTAAAAAAGAAATTAAACATCATCTACAATTAAAAAACAAAGACTTTGACAATATTAATAATTATACTGAATAAAATGAGAAGAAAAATACTATTTCTAACCCTCAGACTGTAACTTTGTATTAATTTAAAAAAATAATAATGTGTGACTGGTACAGAAATGCTTCATCAGACTCAGAATAATATTTTCCACATCATGTAAAACACCTTATTTTACCAAGTAAGAATGTGGGTACTAATGGTTTCATACAATGCTTGAAAGAGCAAGATCTCCATCAAGTAGCAAGGAAAATAAAATAACTATAGAGTTCAATTTCATTACATTAGGTGGCCTTAAATTAAATTTCCCATACAGGAAAAAGAAAATTTTGATGTGTGTATTCAAATACAGCATACTACTCTTGAAATACTGTGTGATTATTTCACAGAAAATGAAATTACAATTATGGCAGCGAATACCTTAAGATCTCACTATAAGCTCTTTGGCTTTGAATGTGCTGGCTTTCATCCAAAAGTTTTAAGTGAGAAAGTCACATCGACGTGGTTTTAATCATTCTTCAACAAACAAAGGATCATTTATAAAACTAACGGTCATGAAAACAATTAACACCTAACAAAGGAATGAATTCTCATGTTACATGTGCTTCCCTGAACACACATTTTCACACCAAAACATTAATATGGTTGGGTTATATGATTAAAACTCTCTTCTAAAACTGAATCCTTTACTTGTATTTCTTAATTAGAAAATAATGGGTATTTCAGACACTTTTCTTCACTTGTAAAAAGAACACTGAAAAGAAAACTTTGAACACCAGTTTTAAAACCCCTCTGAAATATTTTAAAAGTAGGTCATGCCTTCATGATTGATATGACTCTCAGCCATGGAAAATCCTCAAGTTGTCAGTGGACTTACATTAGTAATATTTTTAAATTGTTCTTTTAAAATCTCTGCATCAAAAATTTTCAAAATTCTCTGAAAGTTTCTCGGTAGGTGTTTTTCATCAGCAACTATCACTAATTAAAAGACAATGGGTTGATTTCAATGAAAATTAGTCTTTCCTGGCTAATTAGCAAAAAAAAAAAAAGCTTTCCTTCTGCTGGAGGAACTAGATGTTTCTGGATTGCATTCAATATGGTAGAAAGTGAAAGCCTTTTGTTGGTTTACAAGTTAGGTAGCTCCCAAATCAGAATACATTTTCTCTAAAATTTAATGTCACAAACAGAAGTTGGTTTGCTAAACTAGTCCACAAGAGTCTATGCAAATGAAATTCATCTGTAAATGAAATACTGTTATATCAGTTTCAGGGCAGAAAAATATCAGAAAATAATTTCCTTTGCAATACCCATTCTATCATCAACACTCGACATTAAACAAAAACAAAACACTAATAGAAATTATGTAAGAAATTTTTACTCCTCTTGGTGTTTGAAGCAAAAACATAGTTTGGGCTATTTTTATAAAACGAATGAGATAATTTAATAGCATACTTTGGGGATGTATCTTCAAGTTTAGCTTCTGTTAACTGTATTATCTGTTCTATATATTCATTTTTAGTGAAGCATTCCTGGTTTCAATACCCACTCTTTTCTTGCTAGCTGATAATACACTAGTAATTATATAGAAAATTATCAGTTTACATTTATTTAGGAAAAACATGTTTAACTGGAGAGAAAGACGATTTAAACATTTCTAGGGAGCTTTCAGGGCTTCCCATGTGGCTCAGTGGTAAAGAACCTGCCCGCCAATGCAGGAGATGTAAGAGACATGGGTTCCATCCTTGAGTCGGGAAGATCTCCTGGAGGAGGGCATGACAACTTACTCCAGTATTCTTGCCTGGAGAATCCCATGGACAGAGGCACCTGGCAGGCTACAGTCCATGGGGTCACAAAGAGTTGGACACGAGTGAAGCAACTTAGCATGCATGCATGCACTCATGGAGCTTTCAAGAGCTCTGAAGATAGAGGACTCTGCTTAAGTCTCATTTTAGTTCAAAATGTATTGTTCTGAAATTCTCTGATGGGTAATAAAAGTGTTAACAAATGTTTTTCAGCTATAATGAGGGGAGATCTTTCTGGTACACAGAGAGAAAAAATAAAGAGTAAGAGAGGAGAGGTTGAAGATCAAAAAAAAAAGAGGGAAGGGAAGGTATATTTGCATAAATGATAAAAAAAAGAAACCTTTCTAAAATGGAAATTGTTATGAAAGAAGAAGAAAGGACAACTCTCGCTGGATAATCTATCTCCACTGAGTTAGAACAAGGTTAGTGGTGGAAAGAGGCAAAGCTTCTGCTGGAAAGGAGGTCATAGCTCAGAGAATAGCAACAGCATGGATGGTTTTCAACTTGAGAAATTCTAGGCGTAGGCACCAGGGCAGAGCAAGACTGGAAGATCCTAGCCCAAATGCCCTACAAATCACTTGATTCCCCCAGCATGGAAACTTCAAACGAACTTAGACATCACCGCCTTCAGGAAATCTTCCTCACTGCTCCCCATCAAGGATGGTATGGGTTCCTTCCCTATGTCACAAAATAATAGTTCATACACATCATCACTATGTTTATGCAGATGATCCTTCAGCTAAACAAATTTTTTAAGGGCAGGAACTGGGTTCCATTCCTTTGTTTTCACAGAAAGTAATGCCAGAAAATGCAGTGTTCATGAATCAACTAAAATGACCCACAAAAGTCAAAAGCAGACCTGGAACTAGAACCAGGTGTCCCAGTTCTGGTCTGGGGGTCTTGTTTCAAGTCGAGGGCATACTAAACTCAAAAGTAGCAAGCAGTACCCACAAAGAAATTTTAAAAGGTATACAAATCATTCTAACAACACAGAAACATATACTGAACATAATCCCAAAACCACCACAACTGCCTTTTCTGTTCCTGTAGCACCTCACACCAGACCCTTAAGAAAAGATGGGGGGGCGGGGAACCCCAATATTCACCTAATCATGGACTATTATGTAATAGGGAGACAGAAGGCACTGTTCCCAACTCAGCCAATAATAAACTAGACCCTTACACTGGATGATTGACAGTCTTTGTAATTTTATCCCAGGGAGAACAATAATAGACACTATTTTTATTCATACCAGTATTTAATCCTTTTTCCTCAGTAATATACTGGATGGCACTAATTTCTATGGGTTAATTATATATTCCCTCAAACAGAATAGGTTTTTCTTTAGCTTTGTTTTATTGAATTCACAGAGCCATCCCAGAGGAACAGTACAGCCAAATGAAAAGTCATCTCATCAACCATAAGACCAGCTTATTTTCTGCAGAAATGTGCTGTGCAAGCAAGCCTTCTCTACTCCACCCTCTCGGTTCAACACAGAATCTTTACTTCTGCTTCTTCCTGTGTCTAATGTGGTGTCATGTCTCTTTCGTGCATGCTGACAGCCAAACATTTAACCACAGGGACGTGGACTTTCACTTTCCCTAACATCTTCAAGCCACTGAGATACTGTCTTGCTCGTGGTGGGTATTTATAAAACATTAACTAGCCTTGACATCTGTATCAACATTAGTCTCCCCAGTAATCCCTTTCATCTCATATCGCTTTCTTTTGGTGAACTGTCCCTTTAAAAGTAGTTTCTGGGACTTTCCTGGCAGTCCAGTGCTTTCACGGACTCTGTGCTTTCACTGCAAGGGGTGCAGGCTCTATCCCCGGTTGGGGAACTGAGATCCAGGATGCCGCATCCAGGTGCAGCCAAAAAAGCTAATTAATTAAAAGCAGTTTCCATGTTTCTCATACACCTCTACTCCCAAGAATCATGCTACGGCAAAGAGAGACAGACAGACAGGCAGACAGACTTGGAAGCAAAAGAAGAGCAGGTTAGTTGCTTTTACTACTCAAATTCTGTTTCTTCAACATTCAGTTATGTGTTCAACAAATACTTACTATACATCTACTTTGTGCCAGTCACTAAGCTGGGTGCAGTTCTTACTCTAAGCCTCAGCTGACAATGGATGGATGAGAATATTTTCTGAAAATGTAATTTTATAATTATAGATTCCTTGTAGCAGGACAAAATTTTATTGGGACAACCAACCACTTTTATTAAGACATTTTGTTTTATGCTTTACTTGGGCTGTTCAAAGATAGCCAAGGTTATAACCATTAATTAAAGAGAACTTATTTAATTGCCTCAAGAGAACACAGCTCAGGATGGTCATCATTGGTATGAGATGTCTTTCTGGTCCTTCATTCTTACAATTTACATTGTTTATTATTCACACAATGTTGATTGATACACTGGTTATTGGGAACATTAGTACTCATACAAGAGTGGAGAAAATAACGGGCAAATGAACTTCTTGTATAAGAGCCACCATGACAATTAATTATTTACCTGACACCTTTGCTTTAATTCTTAGGAAAAAAACAGTACAGAAGGAAGGCCAATAAACAAGCCATCATAAGTAACAAAGAGGAGGGTTCCCTTAAATGGTTACTGTAGTAAGTTTCTTATGACACAAGAACTATAATTTCATAGATGGGCTATCATGTCCATCCTACATACTATCCAGAGAAGAGACAGAAGGCCAGCAGTGTTAAAGTCTTGGTCATCATCCTTGAATGCTCTTTATTTCAAGACTTGGAAAAAGGAAACTGATTTCCCTTTTGGTAAAATAACACGATTTACTTTACAAGATCTTTTACTTAAATACTCTGAGAACGCTGGTCAGTATTCCCAACTACCATTCACAAGCAGATGGGCAGACTGTGGCACCTCACGCCACCACTCCATCCCCACGCTCTGTGACACGCCGTGTGCAGTGGGCCCCTTCTCTTCTTCACGCCTTTCCTCTTTTCTCCTGAGGTTCAGTGTACAGCACTTTCCCAATGTCTTGTTTCACTGACAGCATCAGCTCAAAGACTATGGTCCAGACAATATGTGCTTTCATTTCACCAAAGTTTCTTCCACTTGATAAAATTCTTGACTAAGTGGCATTCAATAGCAAATAAAGGGACTTTCCTGGTGGTCCAGTGGTTAGGAATCCACCTGCCAATGCAGGGGACGTGGATTCGAGCCCTGGTCTGGGAAGACTCCACAAGCCACAGGGCAGCTGAGCCCATGCACCACAATTACTGAAGCCTGTGCGCCCTAGAGACCACGCTCCGTAACAAGAGGAACCCCCGCACTGAGACGCCTGCACACCTCAACTGCAGAGTAGCCCCGGCTCCCTGCAAATAGAGAAACGAAGACCCAGTACAGCCAAAAAAAGCAAATAAGGGTTAAGTTCACATCTAAACTAATCAAAACAAACCCCTTCTTTCAGAAACTAGCACCAACAGAACTTTCCACTAACAAGGCATTGTTCCCAACAGGCGATGTGATGGCTCCTAGACATCAAGGACCAGTCAGTCTGAATCAGAATCTACAGGTCAGCCATCAAACTGATCACCTCTCAGCCATCTGACTCACTTCCTCAACCAAAAGGCACTGAATGCACACACTGCCAGATCCAGAGAGGTATTCTATAAAAATCTGAATGTGGCAGGAAAAATAGCAAGTGAGTCTCCATCTGATACATTATTTCACTTTGAAAGAGACTTCCCAATGTCCAGGACAAAGATGAGACCTTAGTCAGAGGGCTCAGAAATGGGCTGATAAGGGGCACATGGTTTCTGGACAGTTGCCCACAGTCCAGCTATTCACAGGCCCTTCTTGCTGAAAAATCACAGAGCAAGAAGGAAAGGACTCATCTGTTCAATGAAAATGGACTGAGTGATAACCCTATATGCAAAATAGAAAAAGAGACACAGATGTACAGAACAGAATTTTGGACTCTGTGGGAGAAGGCGAGGGTGGGATGTTTCAAGAGAACAGCATTGAAACATGTATATTATCTAGGGTGAAACAGATCACCAGCCCAGGCTGGATGCATGAGACAAGTGCTCAGGCCTGCTGCACTGGGAAGACCCAGAGGGATCAGGTGGAGAGGGAGGTGGGAGGGGGGATCGGGATGGGGAATACTTGTAAATCCATGGCTGATTCATGTCAATGTATGACAAAAACCACTACAATATTGTAAAGTAATTAGACTCCAACTAATAAAAATAAATGAAAAAAAAATGGACTGAGCACCTAATACATTGCAGGGCATTGTTCTAGGTGCGGGGGGTATATGGTGAACAAAAGAGAAAAACCTCTTGCCTTCATGGAGCTTCTCAGTTGAGGAGACAGATAAAAAATTTTTTTAATTAAAAAAGAGAATGTCAGATGGTACTAAGTGATGGGGGAAAAGCTGAGGTAAGAGGGTAGGGGGGAAGAGGGTTATGCTTTTGTATAAGAGACTCAGACATGACGGGCCTCTTTGGTAACTCTTTAAGGGAGACTGCAAGTAACTGAGGGACCAAGCAATTCAGGACTGTCATTACTGTGTGTATGCACGCACATGTATATGTATATTATAAGGGCATTAACCAGAGTTCAGAACTATATCTGGCAGAGGGTTTGTCTGATACAAGTCACACTGACAATACCAGAAACAGAAAAAGAAAAGTACCTTGTTTTATTGCAAATCACTCACATTTCTCTTTGGCATTCTAGTTAGGGCATTCTGTTCACTTTTAAAAATAATTATGTGTGTTGACAGTTTCTATAATCTGTGAGTTTCACATCAAGATAGTAAAGGAGATGACGATTACGTCTTGCAAAATAGGAGGTGTGGGAGCTACCTGGATTGCACATCCCTGCCGTGGCGCGTGTGCCCACTCACCAGGTAGTCACCGGCGAGTCACCAGCGGGTCCATCCCAGACCCACCTCTCCCAGGAGTTACACTGTGGTGGGAAGTCAGACTGAAACTTAACCAGGCAAGCAAATAACTAACGACCAGTTGTAAAGTTTTGGTTATAAAGGAAACAAACAAGGGGTTTACAGGGAACAGGGTTGGGGGGATGTTTATTCAGACATGGGGGCAGGGAAGGATTCTCTTAGGACCCTCAGGGATGGGGGGGCGGAATGTCCACAGGGGCTGTAGGTGGTGTTTTACACACGAGTGCTTCTCACCTTGGACTTGCCATAGTTCACATGTTCAGTCCTAAGGGCTGCCACGTGGGATGAAATGCACAGAACAATAAGACAGAACTGGGTCTGAGAAGCTAAATGCTAGAGATAAGGAACAGATTCATGGGGCTTCAGTACACTGTTCTCTTTACTTTGGAAAAGTCTTAAAGTTTCCATTAATAGAAAGTTTTAAAAAATACCCTCAAAATCACCTCTAGTCGCCAGTTGACTACAAATTATTTACTTAGTTTAACTCGTATGTAACAGGGAATCTTAAAACCATCCTAAACAGGGATTCTAAAACCATCAGAAAGAAATTTTAATGAAGCTAGAATATAACTCAGTCAGTCACTAAGGTGTCAAGATGGCCCTGTCATGGGGTCTAAATAAGAACGATGATATGAAGATTTATGAAAAGGAGGCCAAGTGTGTTCCATCATACAGTCAAATATGATAGGCCACTAAGGACTCCTGAAAGAATCTAAAAACACTAAAACATGCCCTGCCACTCTAGCTCTTTAAAATGAAAAGCTGACCAGTAATTATGTTAAAATAGATTCTACAGGGCTAGAACACCAGTTCAGACTCCTCTAGGTTTTTCATTCCTTTTAAACTGGTAGTAATAAATGATACCAAAAAATTATATTTGACTTTAATTGCTTGACTTTCATTTTTAAAATATTTTCATTTTGTCACAAGTGCCTGAAAAACATCATGTACATCCTTCTTAGTCCTGCCAACCCCCCTTTCAACAATACAGAAGAACTTAAATACCAATTACAGAACCTCAGCAAAGAAGCTGCGTGGGCTCCACTTTCCCAGGGCACTCCCGTCAGTTTATTCATGGACAAACTCTGGTGTGTGTGTATCTTCATGTGATCCCCCCAAATAAATCCAAATGGAAGATGGGGCACACTGAGATACTTTTCTTAGTGGCTATTTCCAAAACTTTCTGCATTAATTTCACTCTCTTGCTTTATGGAAAATAGTCTATTCATCCACCATAGAATATTATGCAGCAATTAAAAAGAATGTGCTTCATATGTATTGCTCTGAAAGGGGTAAGCATTAAAAACAAAAAACAAAAGTTTTGGCAGTACTAACTGTAAGTTGAAAATAACTGAATAAAATTCTCTAAAATCTGTGTAACCTTGGTTGAGGCAATCATTTCTTAGAAGGCAATCATCTCTTAGATAGGACACCAAAGGCAGGAGCAACAACAACAAAAACCAGGTAAGTCAGACTAACATCAAAACTGAAAATATTAATGCTGCAAACAATGCTATCAAGAAAAGGAAAGAAAACCCACAAAATTCAAGATAAGATTTGCAAAGTACATCTCTGATAAGGGACTTATTCAGAAGAACTGTTACAACTTAGTAATAAAAAGACAACCTAATTGAAAGATGGGCAAAATGTCTGAATAGCGATTTCTAAAAAAAAGAGAGATATAAAAATGGCCAATAATCTCACCAAAAGATGCTTAACATCATTAGCTATTAGGGAAGTCTGAATCAAAATCACAATGAGATACCACTGCACACCCACTGTGTGTAATAAAAAATATGGCTGTAATCAAAAATATGGTATTAAGTGTTGGGAAAGAGGCAGTGAAATTAGAAACCTCATACACTGGTGGCAAGAATGCAAAATGATACAACTGCCTTGGAAGACAGTTTGGCAATTCCTCAGAAAGTTAGACAGTTACCATCATGATCCCAAAATTCCACTCCTAGATTAATACCTGAGAACAGAAACATATGTTCACACATCAATTTGTATATGAATGTTCATAGCAGTGTTACTCCTAATAGCCCAAAAGTGGAAACAATCCAAATACCATCAATTGATGAATGGATAAATAAAATGTGATGTATCTACACAAAGTTATACTATTTGACCAGAAGAAGGAATAGGCTACAACATAGATGAAGCTTGAAAACATTATGCTAAATGAAAGAAGCCAGTCATAAAAGACTATATAAATGTATAGACAGGAAGGAGATTCCTGGTTGCCTAGGGCTGGGGAAGAAGACTGAGCACCGAAGAATGGATGCTTTTGAGTTGTAATGCTAGAGAAGACTCTTGAGAGTCCCTTGGACTGCAAAGTCATCAAACCAGTCAACCCTAAAGGAAATCCACCCTGAATATTCATTGGAAGGACTGTTGCTGAAGCTGAAGCTCCAATAATTTGGCCACCTCCAATAATTTTCACCTCCAATGTGAAAAGCCAACTCACTGGAAAAGACCCTGATGCTGGGAAAGACTGAGGACAGGAGAAGGGGACGACGGAGGATGAGATGGTTAGATAGCATCACTGACTCAGTGGACATGAATCCGAGCAAACTCTGGGAGATAGTGCAGGGCAGCGGAACCTAGTGCACTACAGGCCACAGGGTTGCAAAGAGGGGGACATGACTTGGCGACTGAACAAGGGCTGGGGGTGGGGATGGTGAGGGTGATGAGGTTGTGTTTCTTTTAGAGGAGATAAAAAGTTCTAAAATTAGATGGTGCTAATGACTGCAGAATCCTGTGAATATCCTAAAAGACACTGAACTGTACACTTTAAATGGTATTTAGGTTGCATATTTGTATGGTATGGGAATTACAGCTCAGTATAGCTGTTTAAGAAAAAAATTCTCTAGCAAATCTAAAAAAGAAAAGGAAGATATTATAGTAAATACCTTTGAACTTGTGTGAATTTTTCATAACCTATTTAAACAGGCTGCTGTGGTCATTAAAAGTCAGTTTTTGAAGTACTTTAATGGTGGTATAATATTACAGAAATAGAGCAGAGTACAAAACAACATATAATTTTATAAAATAAGAATATGTTTGTAAAAAAAAAAAAGCTGGAATAGGGATTTTCTCTCTAGATGGCAGAATGGTGAGTAATTTAATTATTACACTTTAGGATTTTCTATCCTTTTTCTAAATTTTCTCCAACAAGTATAATTATTTTTACAGCCATAAAAACAGTTATTTACTTTTTCAGACGAACCCACATGTACCAGGAACTCAAGCATGCAATTGTAGTTAACTGCAGATCCTTTATTAGTATCTTACATTAGAGAATATTTTTTTTCCTTTCATCTTTCATAGTAAAAAGCCTACATATATGCCCCGACTTTTTCCATGGGCTAATACTGCATAACAAAGCACTCCAAAGCACAGTGGCCTAAAAGCACCAGGTTTGTCAGCTCACAATTCAAGGAGGGCTCCTTTCAGCACCCTAAGGTGACCCCACTCTGACTTCCGAGTCTTGGTGACGGCTGTCAGCTGGAGGGCCTTCCTTCACCACGTCCCTCTTCATCACAGGAGAAGTCCAGCTGAGACCTCTTTTCCTGGTTAGCTGATAGTCCAGAGTGTGAAACTGGGCTGCAGGCACCCGGCATCACAAACCCCGTATCCCACTGGTCACAGCGAGTGAGAAAGGCCAGGTTCAGAGGGAAGAGCAGCAGATCCTGGCTTGCAAGGAGAGAAGCAGTGATGCAAGAATGGGAGAGACTTGGGGGACCCACCTGTAGGCACACCCAGAAGAAACCCATTTCTAAAAGAGTCAACCCTCGAGCAAGAAACACAACAGACAACCTTTGTCTTTGGCGAAAGGCTGCTATCTGGTTCCTGTTTTTTGCTGTTCTTATAAGAGAGGCACTCTACTGAAAAAATGTTGGCCCCTTCATCTGATAAAAATCACATTGCTTGCTGAAACTTAACTATTCCAAGAAAATCACAGAAAAAAAAATAAGAGCAAAAAACTCAACTTTCTGACCTTAATAATATTTGACTAGAATGGGGACATATAGTATTCTAGGCTGTGTAGGTCATACGGGCTCTGTTTTGACTAGTCAACTCGGCCTAATTCTAACACAACAGCAGTTACAGGCAGTACACAAACAAAATGAGTGTACCTGTGTTCCAGTAAAACTCACCTATGGAAAACTGGAATTTGAATGTCATACCATTTTCACCCATCATGAAATATTCTTTTAATTTAAAAAAAAACCATTCTTGGGTTTTATGTAGAAACCATGCTTGGCTCAAGGGCCATACAAAACAGGAATGGGGCCTGATTTGGCCCACAAGCTATACTTTGCCAATCCCTGGGCTAGAGTTAATTCAAAAGATGTAATAAAAATGCCCAAAGAGGAAATACTCTGCTGAGTACTTCACACACACAGCCACATGCGTTTCCTGTGTAGAACATTCAACCTGCAGCTACCAAACTTCTCAAGGCCCTCAAACTACTCTCCTGAAGAGCCACTTTACCTTCTGTTCGACTTTTCTTATTACTTCAATTTTGTTTTGTTACTGACAACAGAAAGTACTGTTTGTGTCCTTTGCCAGTCTTCCAACCTCAAGTAAGCCCACATACTAGAAAATTCCAGCTACCTAAGAACTAGAAAACTATGTATTCTAGTCATTTTATTCCTAGTATAGTGTTTTATTCAATTGGAAAAAAATGTTGATGATCACATTAACAGTATCCAGGAACCTTAAAAAAAAGTGCAGGCAACAAGACACTTCTCAGTTTAGCTAAAAACATACAAAAGGAACAGACAACACTATTGGTGGTGGTGGTGGTGGCTGCACCAAGCTGATAAGGACAGAGAGAAAGACAGCCTCTAAGATACTAAGAGTATCTCCTCTGATGTTAAGCCTAATTTGCAAACTCCTCATATTTGAATTTGGCTCTTAGTCTTTATTCAGGGAAGGACGACTCTAACTTGATGTTCACTGGGGTCAATGGACCACATTAACCCTTGCTCGGAACACTTGGTCCTCTCACCAGGCATCTGAAGAGGCACAGATGGTCCGATAATCTTTAAATATGCATGATCTGCCTCTGAAAACACCGGCATCACCCCCGCCCCAGGAAACACGCAGCATCTCATAATCTCCCCTGTTACCTGTGGTCCTTTTTTCACACAAGACTGATCTTTTGGATCCTTCAGCTTTTTTTTTTTTTTTTTTTTTGCCTAGCAAAGGCTATCTCTGATATCAAGGCAGGGGAAGCGGGGGGAGGGGAAGCTTATTTTACATGATAGTACAGTACAAATAAAAATGAGGCTTTATATTGGAACAAGTCAGTAACCTTATCCCATTCAGTCCCCAGCTTCTCACCAGGGGAGCTAAGAGATGACAGGTTACTGTCTATGCCCTGGACTTTCCAAAGTGATGCTAATACCACTACAGTCAAGGCTTTCCTTTAGGATCTTAATACCAGTCATGTTTTACACTTGTACTTCATTACCTAGAGTTTGCTGTCCCATTTAAAGTCATTGAAGAGACAGACTTCACACAGGGAGCATATTGACACTGAGTTTTTTCAAACACAGAGGTGGGACCAGTGCCTGGGGCCTGAGTCAGAGCAGGGTTTGCTCCTGACTCACCCCAACAGTGTCCACTCAGCCAACTGGCTCTCTGGGCTGTTTTCTCAACCATCAAACATGAATGATGACCCATGCCCTCACCTCTCAGGGCTATGCAAAGGTCAAACCAGTGACAAAGGTACAGCTGCTTTGTAAATGTTAAAACAGAAGTTATTTTCTTTTATCACAAACCTTCTTCCTCAAGTATCAACAAGTAAAGTTTTATTTCTGCAGGGGCTGGGAAAGAAGTCAGTTGAGCCTAAGTTTTTGTTTAGGTTTGCAAGCACAGCTTTGTTTTTCCAGACTGAAGAGTACTTTTTTATTTTAATTTCTTCTCCTGGTTTGGAATGTCTTTTAGTTATTCCTCTTAACCGTTTCCAGTTCTCTGTATGTAGCCCTCTACCAAACAGTGCACACGCACACACACGTAAGCATGCTTATGGTTGAAAGCATAAGATCTTCAAGTATTTATAACTGTCCTAGAACCACCCCGTATTTCCTGGCTGTCATCAGCTACATCAGGCAGCACATCAGCCAAACACCCGCTAGAAATAGTCTGAATGATCCTGAACGATAAGCGTGGAGCCCGGTAACTTGCTTTGTATAGTGTAGACTCTTTCTTTGTGGTGATTCTAAACGCACTACTTTACCATTTTCTGTACACGCACGTGGTAGCAGACTGGCTGGCCCACTCCTTCCTTCAGTTTCAGATCTGGGGCAGATCATCTTTTGCTTCATCTTGCCCAATAGTCTGCTATTTTCCTATCTGTAAATGCTTAATCTCAAAACGTACATTCAGGCAATCTCAAAGACAGCACAGAACGGGTCTTCTTTTATTAAAAACCAGCATCAACATATGTGGTCTTAACACTAATATCCTTTGTCCCACCCCTGTTCCATCTCTCACAGACAGACCCTTCACATCTTCTGCCAGACAAAGTTGTTGAAAATCTATTTTTTTTTTCCTTTTAAATTAAACACTATGTCCCCATTTTCCCTTCCCCCACACCCCCATGCCTGGCTCCTGGCATCTACTGATGTATTTTCTGACTATGAATCTGACTACTCTAGGTACCTCGTATAAATGGAATCAAAGATTATTTTACAAACTTTTAAAGTGTCTCTCTCTGTGCCTACGCTCCTGCCCCAGCTCACACCCAGTGCGTTTACGATTATTCTTTGAACGATACTTGTGTCATTATACTTTTGTGTGCATATGCTTATAATAATATATATTATAATCATATATATATGTGTTTATATATGTCTACCAGCTCTCCTTATCCCTTTAAAGGTATTTCTTACCTCAGAAGGAAACTATATTAGTGAAACACCATTTATAGCTATCAGAAAACTGGAAGCTCCCGCCCAATGCATACTATCAGCTCAAGCTCCATTATCAACGGGCTCCCTGGTCCACAGACACCAGAGTCACTGGGGCATCATCCGTGGAAACAGACACCTGCTGAAAACTGTTATGATGTCTTAGGCAGATGGCAGAGGGACCACTTATAAAGTACCCTCAAGTTCTTGGAAAACGTCTGGGAAAAAGCCCCGTCTATTACTGCTGTTTCCCAGCATTTCACCACCCAGCCAAATCATTTCAAGTTGTGCTCTGGTGGGTCCTTCGAGCATTTCTTACACCCATCTTGCTCGCAGCTGTTTCTTTTTAGCCCAGCATATACAGCTGCTTGACTGCTCATATTGTCGGCTGTTTCGGCAAGTGTCCAGCCTAGTAAAACACTGGGTTAGGATGGATTACTTTCATGCTTGTGTGACAGATGCCAAGAAAAAAGCCCTCATTACTGGTGACAATCTTGTCATTTCATGTCAACTATGGCAGATCAGCGAGGGGTATGTTTTTTTCTGGAATACTAAGGTTTACATTTTCCAAAGGATTTTGATTCTTAAGGTTCTGCTTTCATTTGAGAGTGTTAAATGATGTAGAATGAAAATGAAAAGTGTATAATTACACAGCATAAGAGATTTTATGCCTGTAATTTTTATGCCTGTAATTTTACTTTTAACAAAGTATCTGTGCCTATCCTTCAATTGACTTTATTTACCCAGTGATTTTATTCTTAATATTGGGTCAAGTATTTACTGCTACACAGGTACACAGGCGGAATGGGTGAGGACATCAGTCTATGTCTCTGAATCATAATGTCAACTGTAATAAATTTCAGAAGACAAGTGAGTCATTAAAATAAAATTTTCCTTGTGAATTTTTGGTCATGACACAGAATTGAAGCCCCAGAGTCAAGAAAGCTAAAAGTTGTACAAACAACAATATATAAAATTAGACACAAGGACAGATTGTTAGAGAACAGGGAATAGAGCCAATATTTTATATTAACTTGAAATGGAGTATAATCTTGAAAAACACTGAGTCACTATGTTGTACACCTGAAACTGATGTAATAATGTAAATCAACTATACTTTAATGAAAAAGAAAAAAGAAAGTTAAAAGCTACCTAACCCTATCACCCACCTGGGGCTGGCACTCCTGGATAAAGACAGACCTTGCGCAGCCACTGTCAGCTTCAGCGTAGGTAACTTGTCAGTACTCGGTCAGCAACTGTGTTCTTGGTCATCTGACACCAACAATAATTTTGTAACATGGTTTTGTAATAAATTACTTTTTATATATGAACGTAAGTAGACTCAAGACCATTGTATCTCTCTGCCTCGTTCTTGACCGAAGGACGAGAGGTAGGCTTAGAATTAGGGGATCAGGAAGGCTGCCCAAGTCGGGTCTGCCCGTGGGAGTTGCTCTGGGTGTGAATGTTTACGCGTCTTGTCTACCACCATGGATAAAACTTTGAAATGTGCTGACCTAGCAGAGAGTCAGAGAATTTCAGGAATAAGAAACTCATTATTTCCCAGGCAGCTGACTGCATCATCCTTGGACAACTTGAACTCCTAGACAGTTGTTTTTATCTACTGCAGGAAATCTAATCAGCTCCAAGTATTACATCTTTTTTTGAACATTAATTTTTATTGGAGTATAGTTACCTTACAACATTGTGTTAGTTTTACTGTACAGCAAAATGAATCAGCCATACATATACATACACATATACATGGGCTTCCCTGGCAGCTCAGATGGTAAAGAATCTGCCTGCAATGTGGGAGATGTGGGTTCAATCCCTGAGTCAGGAAGATACCCTGGAAAAGGGAATGGCTACCCACTCCAGTATTCTTGCCTGGAGAATCCCAAGGAGAGAGGAGCCTGGTGGGCTACAGTCCATGGGGTTGCCGAGAGTCAAATACAACGGAGCGACTTCCACTTTCATATATATATATACACACACACATACATACATACACACATGCATGTAACTCCCTTTTGGACTTCCTTCACATTCAGGTCACCACAGAGCATTAAGTAGAGTCCCCAGTATGTTCTTATTAGTTATCTATTTTATACATAACTTTATATCTTAATCAAACCCCACAAAGGAATGGAGGGAGAGGACACTGAACTCCTGGGTTCCTTTCAGAGACTTGAAAAGTGATATTAACAGGTGTAAAAAAGGACTGTTTTCTTCCTGGCAGTTATCCTAGAGTAAAGAGCCAATCAATAATTGAAGCGCCAGCAGCTCTTCTTTCGGTTTTAATCCATGAATAAAGGTCAGTGTGGTAATGAGTAGATTTATACCATTTTAATATTTTAAATTTGAAAATGAATACAGTTCACATCTTATTAGAGATGAGTTAATGGGCCCACCAAAATTAAAATAATATGAAATATTCTTAAAGAAGAAAATTTTCTGACTACATTAAGGAAGCAATTTGAACAGAAAAATTTGAAGTTGATCACATAACACAAAAGAGTTAAAATGTGCTATCAATAGGGAAAAGGATTCTGTACATACTTAAGATGAAGGACTGCACCAAATTGACCTATACACAGTCTCAAATATCATGAGGAAAGTTAAAAACCACCTTACAGCATTTACTTATATATATATACTTTCTGTTGTAGGGCTGGCATATGATGGGAAAACTGCACAGTCTCAAAAAGCATGAAGTGTTTTACTCACAAAAGCTCAGGCATTATTCCTATTTCCATTCAGTTCCTTACATATGTGCATACCCGGAATCCAGAGCGAAAGATCTGGGCTTGTTATAATTTATCACACATCTCCAAATAATCAATTACAATCAAGACTTAGATTCAAGAAAGGGATCACTTGAGGATTCATGTATATATCTGTCTACAGCCCACCCTCTTCTTTCTGGGCAAGGTTTTCCTTCTAGGAGAGTTCACAAAGCTGGGCTTGCAGGAACCTTTCAGGGGACCCCCTGAGCTCAGGGTCCTTCCTTCCCCCTTCCCTCCCCAACGTGCTTCAGGTCTCTCCACCCAGAGCCCTTCCCCTTTCACACACCTAGAAATGTCAACAAGCCAACTGGTCTGCAGTGTCACCGATCCCTCAGATGAAACACACACAGGCATTCCCCTGTGACCACCACGAAAGGTGCTGTGTGTGTGTGCCCAGGTCACAGCAGCTGTCCACACTGCCACGACACTGTTCACTAACTAGCAGCATTCAGGACGGTGGCGCTGACCCCGCCTATCCCAGAGGTCTTCCGGCCAACCTGCCCTCAGCCCAGGGACACGAAGCTCGTGCCCTCCTGCGTCCTTGTCACCTTCCCTCCTGCACTGTTTCCTGGGAGCTCAGAAGTCAAAAACCGGCAGCGCTTTTCTAGATCCGTCACTTTTTTCTTCACATCTGTATACGACAGAACCCAAGGTTTCTTTTTCTTCTTTTTTAATAGGATTTTAAAAAATATTTTTATTTATTTATTTTTGGCTATGTTTGTCTTTGTTGCTGCACGTGGACTTTCTTTGGTTGTGGCAAGCTGGGGGGCTACTCTTCATTGCAGACCCCGAGCTCAACGGTGCCCACCCCAGCAGCCCCCAGAAGTGTTCCAGCAAGCCC
Organism: Odocoileus virginianus; assembly: GCF_023699985.2. Classification (NCBI taxonomy): domain Eukaryota; kingdom Metazoa; phylum Chordata; class Mammalia; order Artiodactyla; family Cervidae; genus Odocoileus; species Odocoileus virginianus. Next base: position 21,463,871 of record NC_069682.1, read on the forward strand.
AGCCTTGTGAACTCTCCTAGAAGGAAAACCTTGCCCAGAAAGGAGAAGCGGGGAGGGGATTGTAGACAGACATATGGACAAATCCTTAAGTGATTCTTTCACTGAATCTAAGTTCAGGTTTTAGGCACATGGGCTCAGCAGTTGTGGTGCACAGGCTTAGCTGCCTCGTGGAATGAGGGATCTTCCTAGACCAGGGATCAAACCCATGTCCCCTGTGTTGGCAGGCAGATTCTTAACCACTGCACCAGCAGGGAAGTCCTGTCCTCCTTGCCCCAAGTTTCTTCTTCTTCTCTCGCACGTTCTCTTCCTTCTCAGGAGGACTGATTTCTGTCTCAGTGTATTTCTGTGTAGATGCATCGTCACAAGAGAAAGAGGGTGCTGGGCTTTTCCTTCCTCCAGAAGGACTTACAGAACTTTTTGGATACTGAGTTTTTAAAATTTCTTTACTCCTTACTTTTCTTTTCATCATCAAATATAAGTCCCTACACCATCATCTGTGCAAAATACAAGTAGTCTAATAGAGTATAGTATATGCTAAGCTGCTTCAGTCATGTCCAACTCTTTGCAGCCCTATGGATGGTAGCACCAGGTTCCTCTGTCCATGGGATTCTCCAGGCAAGAAGACTGGAGTGGGTTGCCATTCCTTCTCCAGGGCATCTTCCTGACCCTGGGATTGAACCCACACCTCTTATGCCTTCTGCATTGGCAGGCAGGTTCTTCACCACTAGTGCCACCTGGGACTTAGAACCGCTCCTTATTGATGTGTGCCCCACTCAATGCCACAAAGGATGAGGGGGCTTGTCCATGACTTCGACTGTTGGATGCAATTTCCTGTGTTCTCAGTTGTGAGCTCCTGACAGAAGGGAAACCCAGTTCTCAGCAAACAGTGGACCCACAGGGCTTTCGTAAGTGGCTTGAGAACACACTTCAAAGCAGCACATCTCTAATGTCTCAGAAATGAGTGAGCTTTCTTTGTCACATTTCTACTAATTACTGGAAAGGAAGAGCTGCTGAAAGCATTTCAGAACTGGAGTCAAGACTAAATTCCTTGTCACTAGGGGGAAAAAAGTCACACGTTCTATCTGGTTCTAACATTTTATGATTTTTGAGATGGAATCTAAGAAATGAAAAGAATCTAATGAAAGAGAAGTAAATCTGGAGTCCCCTCCATTCCTTCACTCAATAAGGGACTCTAAGACTCTCCTAAGGCATGTGTATGGGGGAGGAGTGAGCAGACAATCTACTGGTGCAAGGAAGAAAAAAAGACCAGAGCATCAGTTTATGGTTCTTTTTACCTTAAAAGGAAAGAAATGCATCTTATATCAACATCAGCACCCTCATTTGGGTTTTCATGTTAGAGGGCCCTATGTTAAGCATTTGGTTTATTTACGGTAGGATGTCATCTTTGTGGTTTTATTTAAAAAAAAAACAAAACAAACCTTTAAGCACTGAGGTGAAGAGTGACCACAAAAATATTTTGTACAAAATAGAGATGTTATAGTTACTTTATGGCAAAATACATAGAAGAATCTGTTTAAATTTATTGACCTATTCTATGATCACAAGTGGGCTGGCAGATTTTTCTTTATTAGTGAGGTTACTAAATCAATCCCTTCAAGGTAAAGATGAGGTTTTTAACTAGTGCAAGAAAATAGCTGCCTTTTGGAAAGAAACAAACATGCTGTGGAGAAAACATTTTGAAAAGAGATGTGTTTCTGTATCTACAGAAAACTAGAAATACTTTCCAAACTCTTATAATATTTTCAATAACTATGAAAAGGTTTTTTATTTTGAACTCCCCCATCTTTATTAATATAAACTCTAATACCTATGAACATAGAAATTTATCAGATAGACTTTAACCTAAACTCTTGCATAGCTGGTAGATGGTTTGAAAATGAGAATCACTAGATAATAAAATTTTTCAATAATGTTTTTCATCCATTTGGATCAATAAACATTTGTAAAGTAACATTTTTTTTTCTTTTTTCAGCTATTCTAAGTTTTAAAAACAAACAGCAAAATAAGTTGAATGTAGGAACAGACTTTCAAAGTGCTTTACTGCAAAGTATTCACCATGATTTTTAAAAACAATAATATAAATTCATCCATAGTACCTTCATTTTAAAAAAAACACAACATGTTAATGTTATTTTTAACTGGAGCAAGTTCTTATCTGTTAAAATTTATTTTATCTTTAGTGCAACCTTTTAAAACATCTGCATATTATAAAACATAAAATGATGCAGTAGTACACATAAGAAATGTATAAATAAAAATTCAAATATGGAGGGCATGTGCTCAGATTTTTTTCACTGAGGTGATCCAGAATAAAAATTTGGACACCTATTAAATATGTGGTAACCATCCCAGATTATCTTTGTTTATTCTAAGTTCACAAAAAGTAACAACTTTTAGAATCATTATTTATTTAATCATTTCTTCAATATAGTCAGTAATGCCTTTAATCAAAGGATTTCCTGAGATGGCTACCCAAAGAAAACAATCTCCTGTATCAAGGAAGTATATATATTTCATAAACAAAAATTTACTAGTTATTTCTGTCTTATCAAATTCAAGATGTAAAACTTTTTTTTCCACCCATCACACCTTAGTACATGTCTTGTTTTCCCACCATGAAAGCATTGCAATGCATGGAGGGGGTGGGAAAATCAAGCTATAAAAAGATATAAGTAATCACAGACACAAAAAGATTAAGTTCAATCCCTAGTAGGGGAACTAAGATCAAACATGCTGGGCAATGCGGCTAAAAAAGTAAAAAAAAGAAAAGAAAAGGACAGAAACGGTAGGGACCTAACAGAAGCAGAAGATATTAAGAAAAGGTGGCAAGAATACACAGAAGAACTGTACAAAAAAGGTCTTCATGACCCAGATAACTGTGATGGTGTGATCACTCACCTAGAGCCAGACATCCTGGAATGTGAAGTCAAGTAGGCCTTAGGAAGCATCCCTACGAACAAAGCTAGTGGAGGTGATGGAATTCCAGTTGAGCTATTTCAAATCCTAAAAGATGAGGCTGTGAAAGTGCTGCACTCAATATGCCAGCAAATTTGGAAAACTCAGCAGTGGCCACAGGACTGGAAAAGGTCAGTTTTCATTCCAATCTCAAAGAAAGGCAATGCCAAAGAATGCTCAAACTATCACCCAATTGCACTCATCTCACATGCTAGTAAAGTAATGCTTAAAATTCTCCAAGCCAGGTTTCAGCCTTATGTGAACTGTGAACTTCCAGATGTACAAACTGGTTTTAGAAAAGGCAGAGGAACCAGAGATCAAATTGCCAACATCCGCTGGATCATCGAGGAAGCAAGAGAGTTCCAGAAAAACATCTATTTCTGCTTTATTGACTATGCCAAAACCTTTGACTGTGTGGATCACAATAAACTGTGGAAAATTCTGACAGAGATGGAAATACCAGACCACCTGACCTGCCTCCTGAAAAGTCTGTATGCAGGTCAGGAAGCAAGTTAGAACTGTTAATTAGGATATGGAACAATAGACTGGTTCCAAATTGGGAAAGGAGTACGTCAAGGCTGTGTATTGTCACCCTGCTTATTTAACTTATATGCAGAGTACATCATGAGAAACGCTGGGCTGGAAGAAGCACAGCTGGAATCAAGACTGCTGGAAGAAATATCAATAACCTCAGATATGCAGATGACACCATCCTTATGGCAGAAAGTGAAGAAGGACTAAAGAGCCTCTTGATGAAAGTGAAAGAGGAGAGTGAAAAAGTTGGCTTAAAGCTCAACATTCAGAAAACTAAGATCATGGCATCCAGTCCCATCACTTCATGGCAAATAGATGGGGAAACAGTGGAAACAGTGGCTGACTTTATTTTTTTGGGCTCCAAAATCACTGCAGATGGTGACTGCAGCCATGAAACTAAAAGATGCTTACTCCTTGGAAGGAAAGTTATGACCAACCTAGATAGCATATTAAAAAGCAGAGACATTACTTTGTCAACAAAGGTCCATCTAGTCAAGGCTATGGTTTTTCCAGTAGTCATATATGGATGTGAGAGTTGGACTGTGAGGAAAGCTGAGCACCAAATTGATGCTTTTGAACTGTGGTGTTGGAGAAGACTCTTGAGAGTCCCTTGGACTGCAAGGAGATCCAACCCGTCCATCCTAAAGGAGATCAGTCCTGGTTGTTCATTGGAAGGATTGATGTTGAAGCTGTAACTCCAATACTTTGGCCACCTGATGAGAAGAGCTGACTCTTTTGAAAAGACCCTGATCCTGGGAAAGATTGAGGGTGGGAGAAGAGGGGGACAACAGAGGATGAGATGGTTGGATGGCATCACCAACTCAATGGACAGGAGTTTGGGTAAACTCCGGGAGTTGGTGATGGACAGTTGGTGATGGACAGAGCCTGGTGTGCTCATGTGTTCATGGGGACGCAAAGAGTTAGACACAGCTGAGCTACTGAACTGAATATTTCTAAAACTCACTGGCTACTTTCTTACTCAATATGCACTTCTCTATAGCACTTTATTCATCTCCATAAATATGTTTAACAATTACAACATATTTCAATTTGCAGATACATCTTACTTCATTTAGCCCAAGTTTCACACTAATGAATAGTCATATTATTTCCAGTTTGTGTCTTACTATGAAAGATCTTTGTCTTGGTTTTTTTTTTTAAAGGAAACACAGGCTAGATGTCTTCTCAGTTAGTGTATCCAATAGTTTCAAGTAAATATTTCTAGCTTGTAAATTGTTATTTAGGACTATTCTACATACCATCAGAAAAGTTTTTTCTTCTTATAAATAACCAAGTTGAAATGAATTCTTAAATGGTCTTTTGCTTTGGAGATTCAGAAATGGGAATGAATTTGTTCTATAACAGTATTTTTGGCCATTCTGGCTAAGTGGAAGATAGCAATTCCATTCAAAATATTACTGTGCACTAAAACTTCTTTGATCTCTTACAGAAACTTTTCACATGAGGAAACAATGCATTTTCTTTAGAACAGAAGGGGTATAAAAAATTTATATTCATAATTCTAAAAGTTCTCATTTTGAATTAATGAAAAATTGATACTGTTTATTTAGCTGAAGTCACACTGACTAGGTTCTCATTCAACACACATCCCAAAGCCTATTCAGAATAGTCTGTGACCCCTAACACATGAATTAAAGAGACTTCTTTAATAAGACAGAATATCTTCTGCTTTTTGTGTCAAGCATTTAATATTTTAAAATAGTAACAGGATAGAAAGATTTCTCTTAGGTAATTGATCACTCAAGTTAAACATATATTACCATCTCTTATAAAAAGCCCTTAATTTTCTATTTAATTCAAGCTTTAAAAAAATTCAATTAAGGTTCAATTTTTAAACAAATGTATTCTCCAGGGGCTAATTTCAAAGCCTGCATCCATCTGAAATAGTAATTTAGGCTGCCCGAAAATTGGCAACTGTAGCTGCTACTGTCACAATAAAACACATCCATATGAAGTGGAAATCACGGTGATCTGGGTGGCTCTGGCTTTGAAGCTTTTCTTTCTTTCTAAGAGTTCTGCCTTTGTTTCTTCAGTTTTCTTCAATGTTCTCAGGAATTCTCCTTCAGTAAAAGGGAAATGTTAGTTTTTCTATTGTGTAAGAGAGTTAATTAAAACAAGGAATTTTATTATGTTATGAAAATACACAGTATACTCACTCATTTCTGCTGAAAGGAAAAACTACCTCGCTTTCTCCTTTCTAAATCCCAGTTATCTAAACAGAAGGGAGCTGGATGCTCACAATTTAAACCAAGTGAAGCTTCAACCTTCCCTCTCAGGCCTGGCCAGGTGGCAGGTTGGCTGGAAGGTCAGCACAGGTGACTGATGTGTTTACATCAGATGAGGTGGGGCAGAGCAGAGCAGATGCACACAGACCCAAGCTGTGAGCCAATGACAGGACTACAGACGGGTCACACACTCACACACACACACAGATTGTGGACTCCGGTGGACATCCATGACACCTTCTGAACGGATGCATTTGAGTCACCCATAGGTCAAGTCTGACACGAAGCAGCAAGTCTAAACAACAACAAATTCCTGACTAGGATACTTGGAGGCGAAGCATTTTGTGCGCCAAAAAATGCCATTGGATTGGGCGTGGCGTGCTGCAGTCCATGGGGTCGCAAAGAGTCGGACACGACTGAGTGACTGAACTGAACTGAACTGAATTGTGGTGCTGGAGAAAACTCTTGAGAGTCCCTTGGACAACAAGGAGATCAAACTAGTAAATCCTAAAGGAAACAACCCTGAATATTCATTGAAAGATCTGATTGTGAAGCTGAAGCTCCAATACTTTGGCCACCTGATGAGAAGAACTGACTCACTGGAAAAGACCCTGATGCTGGGAGAGATTGAGGGCAGAAGGAGAAGGGGGCAACAGAGGGTGGGATCGTTGAATGGCATCATCGACTAAATGGACATGAGTTTGAGCAAACTCTGGGAGATAGTGAAGGACAGGGAAACCTGGTGTGCTGCAGCCCATGGGTTGCAAAGAGTCAGACATGACTTAGCAGCTGAACAGCAACAACAAAACTCCTCTAAACAGAGCTTGAAATGAGTTTAAAGCATCCTCTTAAAAAGACATATGTAAAGAAAATTGTATCACTTTACTCTAGTCTTTTTCTGCTCAACTTAGAAATACTCAGAGTAGGAGATGTGGGAAAGGGCTCTCACCCACATTGCTGGGACTATAAACTGGGGCAGGCTTCACAGGAAGCACCCTGGCAAAACAGACCAAGAGCTTTAATATATTCATACTCTCTGATCAACTCCCTCAAAGGGGAATCTAAGGAGATCATCCAAAATAGGAAGAAGTTTTATATAAAGAGATGCTGACTGCAGCATTATTTATGGTAGTAAAGAACTGGAACCAATGTACAGACTATTAAAACTTCATTAGGCAGTCATTAAAAATTGTCACTGTGAAGAACACAGTGATATGAGGAAATATATAGACAATATAATCTCAAAGAGATTTTTCAAAAAGATATATAATGATTGCTTTTGGATAAAATGATCATGTTAATTCTTCACCATATTTGTCAGTATTTTTCAAACAGAAGATATACCATACATGCACAAATATACATACACACATACATCTCTCCTCTTATTAGAATTTAAGTTCCACTGAAACCATGAACAACTCTAGTTCACCTAAACAGACATAAGGAAAAAAAAGTTCTATATAACACAAAATAAAAATATTCACTATGGCCTATTTACTGGATCAAATCTTTACTGACAAGCTTTAAATTTGTGAATATCTGATGTTAAAATTACAAAAGAAAAGTGAGCAAGTCAAACGCATACACTAGCTTATCCTAACCTATATTCTTCATTTAAAATGTCTTAAATTTTCTCCTGTCCTCCTAATTTGGCTCAAGGTACTCAAGAAAAAAAAAAAAGTGCCTTCTGGATTTATCATAATTGTTCTGAATAGTTCTTTCTATGCCAGAGCATTTGAACTTTTCAGCTGTGTTCAAGTAGAATCTACTTTACGAATGGGTTGAGTTTCAATGTTCCAAGCATTCATTTGGAACGTGGCTGACTGGCTGTTTTGATGGGGAAACATATTTCAATTCCTAATGGAGTAAAAGCCTGGGGTCTTGGTTCTATGAGGGAGGGGGTCAGTTGGAAAGAAAGTTTCTTCTCAGGCTCCTGGTCACAGAAAAAAAGCTAGAGCATATTTTCTAAAAGATAAAGCTGATTAGCAGCACAATAGAACCAGTCATTTGGGAGCATGGAAACTTCAGGAGTCATGGTAGATTTGTGAAAGATGCATGAACACCCCAGATACCTGGGACTGTGACAGACAGAGGGGGAAATGTGGTGGGGTTGGAGGAGAATTACTCAGGAAAATCCAAGAGTAAAGAAATTGAGTTTCTGCTTATTTGGATCGGTGTCTTCAAGTTTTTTAAGACTAGGAATAACTTAGTCTGCAAGGCTTCCAACACCATCCACACCTGGTTATCCCTGGAAATGAAACAATGACAGTGATGGTGTTTGTGTTTGGGAGTAGGGGGATTCCAATCTGGGCATGCGGGCATGCAAGATAAACTGTAAGGACAAATGTTTCTATTTATACTGTGATAGATGTATTCCTGAAAAACTTTAGATTCTGTTTACACACTAAATATAGATTTTAGGCAGGCCACTCAAAACCTGTAGAACCTTCAAAAAAATAAACTGCTAAAAGCCTTTCATGCCCATCTTCAGAAGTGCTTAATTTCTATGAAATACAGAAAGGACTCTATCTTGAAAAATTCAATTGTGACGATCATGTGATGCTAAGAATGTAAGGAACCACTGAGTCTATCCAGACTAGAACCAAATGCACGAAAACTGGACAGAACCATGAAATTCATTCTTCCAAGCCCGAGGATCTGGCCACCTGCGTCACGCAAAGAGCAAGGACCAGGGGACAGAGCGTCTCCGGCCTGCTGCCTTTGGTCTTGTCAGGTATTTTTGCATCCTGTTACCTGGAGGCATTAAACAGTAATGTGCCCAAAGAGCAACTGGGTACGGACCAATTTCTGCCTCAAAGGCCATCAGTCCCCCACCAGCGGAACTTGTGCAAACTAATTTGCATAATGCAAGCTTGCACGCAGCAGAAAAGGCTGCATAATTGTGCCTTTTCTGGGGTAGATTTAAATCTGCAAAAGAAACCCTGCTTTCTTTTCTTCTGTCCAGCCTAATCACCACCTGAAGGCTTCCTCCAGGAATTCCTTAGGAATTCGACAAGAAATTTGGGATGCCTGACCTGAGAAAAGCAGAGAGGCTGCTGGCACACAGGCCACCTCTGTGTACATCAGAAGATGAGCTTTTTCTGTGCAGACAAATTACAAAAAGTGAGCCTGGCTCTGACTGCTGCAGCCCTTGGCTGGGAGGGCATGCGGGCAGCAGTACTGCCCCTCCCACGCGGGCACCTCTGTGCAGGTTATGTGATGGCAGTGCCATCAGGCCTCTCATCCTTGGGTCCATTAGTACAACACATAATGCTTTCCTCAATGTGCAGGTGGAAACAAACAAAGTATGGTTTTAAGATTACAAACAGCACTAAGCTCTGACTGTTAGGGTGTCCAGCAACTTGCAGGCAGGAGCTGAATACAACCTAGCTCAAAAGAGTCAGTGCAAACAGTAAGGAATTTAAACAGGAATACATGTGAGAAAATGGAAACAAAACTGTAAAACTAGAAGATGGGAAGCATAACAGCACCTGAAGAAAGGTTCAGCAGGTCCCTAAAACGACACAGGCGCCTTATGCTCTTGTACACGCTTCTCAGACAGTAAAGAATGTGTCTGCAATACAGGAGATCCTGGTTCGATCCCTGGGTCAGGAAGATCCCCTGGAGAGGGGAATGGCAACTCACTTCAGTATTCTTGCCTGGAGAATCCCATGAAGAGAGGAGCCTCGTCCATGGGGTCGCAAACAGTCAGACAGGACTTAGACTAAACAACAGTAGCAACACCCCTCTTACTCTGCCTGTAACTGTCCTCTACACTCTTTAACGGGTGAACTCCAACACAGTGTTCAAAATCCAACCCAAGCAGCACTAACTCTCCTGGGGCAGCTTATGAAGCCTTTGTCATCTGTGGCTCTGTGCGCACAACTGGGGAGAGGTGCGCCCAGAAAGACTCCAAGGTTTGAGAATTGCCACTGTCCCTCCACCTAGGTGCCAAACCTGCACCGTGGGAGACCCCATGGCCCCAGCCGGCTGCTCTGATGGCCACTGACTCTTTTCTTTATCACTCCCCCTTTTTTTCACTGTTAAGAAATCTGAAATTGGGTGTAGAGTGACTAAATGCCATCTGAATGGACTTGCACCTGGGGGCAGATAAGCATAGCTGCTATGTGCGGTAGGCTTATACAAAGCAGCTGAGAAAAGACAATGTTGTTAGAGAAAAGATTCAGGATAAGTCTTGCAAAGATTCGAGAGAAACTGAGGAAGCAGACACTTTGGATCCTTGTCTACGTGTGGCTCTCAGGGCCCTATGATTCCAGAAGCTGCCCCATCACCCCTCCCTGTTTTTTCCTCTAGCTAAGCTGATTTGTGTGACTGTCATTTACAACCAAATAAACCTTGAAGGCAGTTTCATTAGTTCACCAATTTAGCACCTTGTTTACATAATTACATGCCTATCTTCCCAGTAGGTCTATGAACTCCTTACAAGCAAAAAACCTGTCTTTTTCATACTTCTTCCTCTAAGGCCTTAAAGAAAACACCTCAAAAAAAAAAAAAAAAAAGTACCCTAGACCAATTACAGGTTATTAGTAGAAGAACTTTAGATATTAAAATGACACTTTTTACAAAATGGAGTACATATTGGTTAAAACTAGACCATGAAACCACATCTCCTAGTTGTGGAGGTAGAATTTATTTAGATTGAAGATGTCAAACGCTGAATTATCTGTCAAATGCTGGATTTACCTATAAACTGTAAAGGTTTATGTAAACATCAAAATTGCAAATATAATCATTTCTACAAAAGAGCAATCTAAGTGCAGATGATATGGATTCTTTTTGGCTAATAGCTCAAAAGGTAACCATTAATGTAATGGAGAATGAATGGAAGAGAATGATTTAGGTACCCAAACTAGAAAACCCGGGGTCACCCTCAGCGCCTTCCTATCCATTCCCTCATGCAGTTACCAAATCCAGCCAAGTCAACCTCCCAAACATCTCTGAAGACACCCTCTCTCGGCCACCAGGGAACTGCCCTGGTTCAGACTCCGGTTGCCTCGTACCCGGAGGACAGCAATGACTTTCTCAGGGTCTCCTCTGGTGGCGCTGAGTTCCTCACTGACTGACCCCTGGGGTGGACAGAGCAGCACCTGAGCACCCTGCGGTCTCTGACTTCACCCTCACTTGTACCCTGTCCTTCCCTCTCTCCAGAAACTTTGATGCTGATTTCCATATCTGCTGATAAGGTGGAACTATCTGCCACTGAAAACAACTAAACATCCTGAATAAAATATATTTTTAAAACATCTTCTTAAAGGCACCAAAGTGCTGAGGAGGCAGGAGTTATCTTGCCGAAATCTGAGTGAACATGGGATGCGAGAGCTGTCAGCTCGCATGGACCCACTGCACTCTGAAGGTTTTGATGGTCCCGTGGGTGAAGAGAAACAGAAGTCGGCGCCTAGAGCCCACCCAAAGTGGGGATCTAACAGGAAACCCTCTCTCCAGAAGGCCAGGGTCCGAAAGGGTTACAGCCTCAGGGGAAAGGTGACCCCACAATAAACCCATTCTACCCCCATGGGACTACAGCCCAAACAGATATCACCAGCAAGTCCAAAAAATCCCAACCTCTGAGTTTAGTTTAAAATGGCCTTGGTCCGGAGTGCTCCTAGCCACCTGGCAACAAGAAACGATCCTCATTAGAGGGACACACTTTCACCCTAAGACTCAAAAATCCTCCCCAAGTGCTGTCCACAAGAGATGAGCAGCTCATGGCGACAATTACCAAGCAAACATGGGAAGTGGGCACCATGATGAAGAACCAGCAGAAATGTAACACTGTAGAAAGATACCCAGGAAGATCCGAGGCACTGGGATCATCACTGATTCCACAACGTTTGTAGAGTCTTCAGTTTCACATATGGATGGCATGCTTCTGAATGCAAGATCTTTCAGAGGCATACTAGAAGACATTAACAAAATAGCCCCCAAGCTTTTTGGGATCAGGGATTGGTTTCGTCGAAGACAATTTTTTCCATGAGGTGAGGCAGGATGGGGGGGCAAAGGGGTGGTTTCAGGATGATTCAAGCATATTACATTTATTGTGTACTTTATTTCTATTATTATTATATTAGCTCCACCTCAGATCATCAGGCATCATTAACGATCCTGGAGGCTGGGGACTCCTGCATTAACAGACTCCCACCACATGGGTTAGACCAGACATGACACTGCAGTGCACTCTTTTACACATCAGGGTCTCAGACTGCTCAGCAATGCCTCCGTAGTCTTCAACACAGTTGACTTGGTGACGTTCTGGGAGAGAGGAAACTCTCGGAAACTTCTCCACCATATTCACAAGGCAAAGTTCTCCCTGGCGGCTGTGGACACAGGCTCCTTGATTTGTCATCAGCTTGTGGTTACCCCATATCTCTTATCAACAGCTTGCAGGCAGGCCTCCCCCACTCCCCCAGGCATTGCTCAACCCACTCAGCAAACTGCTCTAAACACTCTGCTCAGTCCTAGCAAAAAAGGAGCTTGTGTGCTAATGAAAATCCAATGTGGAAGGGCTTCTGATACCCCTGTGGAGCACGCAGTGGCTCCACTCTTCATTCCACAGTACTTATTGGGCACCTACTACATACGAGCACCATTCTGGATGCGGGGAGGCAGCAGTGACAAGACCAAGTCTCAGCTGTTGCAGAACTGATGTTAACAGCTTCACAGTCCAGTTGGGGTAGAGAAATAATAAACACGTAAACAACTCCATTTCCCACAGTGTCAAGTGTCACGGAGAGACTAAGAGCCGTGTGAGAGCGGAGAGACTTCTCTAGATGAGGTCACAGAGGCCCTAGGAGAAGGCAAGCCTTTAGCTGAGAAAGTAAAATGAGGAGCAGGGGCCCGCCATTCAGAGACCCAAGGAAAAACATTCCAGAAGAAGAAGAAACACAGTGTGGAAGCTGGGGGGGTGGGGGGGTGTGGGCAGCTCTGAGCCTGGTTTATTTAAGGAAAGAAAAAGACCAGTGTGGCTAGAAGGGAGAAGGCATAGGGGAAAGCTGGGGCAAGGCGGGTAAGACCTCCAAGCCACTTGAAAAGTGTTGTTTTCTTTTCCTCTTCGAGTTTGTTTTTATTTTTTATTGAAGTATTACTGCTTTATAATGTTTTGTAAGTTTCAGGTACACAGCCAAGTGATCCAGTTAAATGTGCATAGGGCGGCCTCTGGAAGGTTTTCAGTGAAGAAGTGACAGGACATCATTGACGTCTCAGAAAGATGAGTGACCTGCCACCGCTGTTGAGAACTGGATTGAGACAGGGCAGGGTGACCACAGCAGACCTGAAGCCTCCTGTGTGTTCTAGAGGAAGAGGATTCATCTGGGGAGAGAGAAGTGTGCAGTCAGGACTCGGAGATGGGAGTCGTGAGGGAGGGGTGAGGCAAAGAGAAGGATCGAGGCTGGTTCCTGGGTTTGGAGCTTGAGCACTTGGGTAGATGGTGTCTATTGACTGAGACGAGGAAGAAACTGGATCAGGGCAGGTAGGACAGGGCAGGGGGAGGAAACCAAGGGTCCTGGTGGGGACGCATCTGAAGTGCCCATCAGGTATTCAAGTGAAGACATCGAATAAGACACTGAATATGGAGCTGGCAGGGAGGTCAGAAGGGAAGATACACACTTCTCAGTTATCAGCATCGGAAGTCACAGGACTAAATAAGGTCATACAGATGAAAGACATTCTGAAGTTCTAGAAGCAGACACTGAACAGAGTCCTGGGCATCTCAACTTGGAGAGACTGAGGGGGAGAGGTGCCCATGAGGCACCTAAGGAGTGAAGGAAAACAAGAAAAAAAACCGAAACAAAAATGATGGTGCCAAGAAGGGGCGCCCCAGAGTAGGGAGCATTGTCCAATACAAAGTGAGACAACGATGGCCAAAAAAAAAGTCTTTCTCCAACTCAGTGGCCATCACCCATAGGTGGCTCTGGAGCACTTGATAGGGAAATCTGTTTTAAAACTTCCTATAAGATTTTTCATGAATAAATTTTTCATATGCTCTCTTCTTAGATGCTTTGAATATAAGTAATGACTTTCTTTCTGTAAAAGAAAAATTGTTTTCCACCTTATGAATAGCCAATACCTAGTCAAAGCCTTTAAGGCTAAAGAAGGAAAGAAAAGATCACTAAAGAGGGCAAGAAATTAGTAAGTTCTGGCCCCGGACCAGCTGCACATCTCCATGGTGGTAAAGTGTTTAGGGCTGAATCCCACCACCTCCTAGCACTATGATCTCAGCAGGGAATTCATTCACACATGCCTGTTCCCACCATGTACGATTCTTCCCACCTGCTGCATGCTCTCCTGGCTTCCCACTCCACACCACCCTCAACTTACTATTGGAATGGTTCTTAACTGGGTTCTCTAAACCCCTGAAGTGGTCCATGAATAGAATTCAGCAGATCTGTGAAGGGTAGGATGTACCCTATCCATTTTCATTCGTTTGTTCAAAAACATTATTCTGAGAAGGGATCCACAGCCTTCATTTGACTGCTATGGCGGGGGATGGGGGTGGAGGGGTGGGGCCGTCCATGACACACACACACACACACACACACACACACACACACACACAAACCAAAACGTGAATAAAAGTATATATGGGGAAATAAGCTAGAAGGTAGTTTTTAAATGTCCTCAGATGATTCAAGCACACAACAAATTTTTGAGAGGCACTTGTCTAATGCTGATTAACATGCTACCGGCCTAACAGCATTTGAATTTGTTCATTTTTAAGGTACAATTACTGAATTCTTATCATGTGCCAATTATAGTGCTCAGCTTCAAATACATTATCTTACTTGACCCCAAATAATCCTGTGAGATAGCCATCATCATCTCCATTGTAAGAATGAGTAAACTGAGGCTCAAGTGGAGAAATCGTCAACCTGCTCAAATAGCCCATCAGTGATGGAGGCAGGATTTGAACCTAATCTGTCTGAGCACAAGACATTTGGCCAAATTGTCCCAATTCCCTTAAATTCCAAAATTTGTACTTCCAAAGGTACGCTGGCAGAATTAACTACTCTGGTTGACCGCATTTTCTAATCAACATAAGGTAGGTTTTGTTTGTTTATTACAATTCTTGCTGTAGCAAAAATGTAGCAGACAATCCTGTCATAGAAAGAGGAAATCACTGTCTTGCCAAGGGCATCATTCTGAATATTCAAGTTCACTCTAAGGTAGTCAATAAATGGAGAAGAAAGTGTATTCTGTTCTCAGGATATAATCCCAAGTTTTTGCAGGTATAAAAATATTTCCCTAATAATACATTTGCATGTATGTGCCTGGCATTATTCTTTTCTCTATAAAGTAAAGGGAAGGGGGAAAAACAATTGTCTGAGACTAGTTCTTCACTGAATGGTTATTTGGGTTCCATTCACTGGGTTTCATCTATTGTCTAACTTGTTATGGTTTTCATTTAATTGCCTCATTCTATTCAATTCAGTCAACATTTCACAGTTATTCACTTCACTTTTAAACCCTAGTTTCCTTCTTTTATCTTTTTTGGTGCCCAAATAGAAACCCATGAACCTAAAAGGCATCACTATTTCTCCAATATCATTGCAAGTCTAGGATCTTGATGAGAACATAACAAAGGCTACAATGCTCGGCTCAGAAAATGGCATATTTGCCAAAACACACAAAACATGGTGCCTGGGCACCAAGACAATCCCTCAGCTCTAGTACTGGGATGGACAGCTGCCTGATGCTGCCTGCCCGTTCTTCGGGGAAATGTTCTTCCTCAACCCCAATGAGCAAGAGCTGTCACCTCACAACTGCTGGATCCAAGAAATGCCACCACTGACAGAAGCTGGACCAGTCAGAATCCTTCCATGGGATTTTTATTAACAGAATCAGAGCCAGAAAACCCCTTTGCGGGGAGGGGAAGATTACAAACAGTAAGATTCAAGAAGCATTAGTTCTCTGCTCATGGAGAAACCTGACAGCTATGAGCAAGAACAAAACCAAAACAGACAGAAAAGTCCCAAGAGTACCCAAGCACTGGCTCCAATTATTCACAACGCCCAGCCTAGCCCTGCTCTCCTGGTTTGCTTACCAATCCATCCTTCCACTGTGATTTCCAAAACCCTTCTAATATTTCAGAATTTGGCCTGTTTTCATCCACATTTCCATGGCTTGCTACCAAAAAAAAAAAAAGGAAAAAAAATCCAAACATTAACATTAATGTTGATTACTTCTAAACACTGTATTTGTTTTAAGCAAGTTTTACATCCTCTAAACTTTTTCTGTCCAAAAGGTCTTCCTATAGATATTTAAACAGCTTTGAAATACTCATTTCTAAAAAGCTATTTCACTCACATAAAAATCTTTCAGAATACCTATTTAAAACAAACCCTGGCTCCTATCATTCTATATGTTCCACACACTATTAAAAATATTGTAAGAAGCTAACTGCCTGATCATTTTTAGTTTAATTCCAAATGTAACAAGACAAAATTGCCTTCTTAATTTGTCTTTTCCTTTATGTATTCAATTATATTCTTCACTTAAAATACTTAAAATAAAAATTGGCAGTGGTCCATTCACTGATGGGTATTCTAAGTCAGAAAGCAGTAACATATTAAATTAACCACATAAAGTCAAGCTTATTCTTGTCACTGAGAATTAGCAGCACAATGGACTTGAAATTCTCCACCTTAATTGCAAGTTTCTACATTTCGATCAAATAGACTTGGGCATAACAGACTGCAATGCAGTCCAACTACAATCAATCCCACAAACTCTTAGTTCACACATCTCTTGCCATCACCACAGATTTCCTAGCCTCTAGCCATGGCCTTGAAAATTCCCTGAGAGTGGTTGCATTTGCAAGGTTATAACAGTCATGTAACTATTGTTATATATTATTACTCTTCTATAATAGTCTAACTCTATCATTATTCTTTCATCATGTATTATTACTCTTTCTAGTCTGGGGACCCTAACTCAATGCTAGGAACCTAACTGACTGTAAAAGTAGTTGAATCCTGAAGTTAGGGGGAAAAGTTGGAAATCATCCAGTTCAATAACCTTACTTCACAGAGCAAATATCTATGCAAAAATACTTAATAGGCCCAAGGTCAACAGAGTTAGAAAAAGAATGGGAACACAGATCCAATGAGCATTTTACTGTGGTTATGTAGATGATTCCCAACATTATAAGATGCCTACAATGTAGATTCTCAATGTAGCAGATGACTATAGAGTAGTAGTTTCCCCTTTAGCGCTCCAAATACAAATTGTAAAAGCAAGAAATTGCAATCTTCATGACATCTTTTCCCATTAATTTTGATCACATTATAAATGTACAGAAGGGGACTTCCCTGGTGGTGCAGCGGATAAGAAACCACCTGCCAATGCAGGGGACATGGGTTTGACCACTAGTCCAAGAAGATTCCAGATGCCAGGAGCAACTAAACCCATGCACCACAACTACTGAGCCAGTGCTCTAGGGCGTACAAGCTGGAACTACTGAGCCCGAGTGCCTCAAGCCTGCGCTCTATGAGATGAGAAGCCACTACAATGAGCAGCCCACTCACCCCAATGAAGAGTAACTCCCACTCAACGCAACTAGAGAAAGCCCACACAAAGCAATGAAGACTCAGCACAGCCAAAAATAAAATTAAATAAATGAATAAAATTATATTTAAAAAAAAGAAGAAATATAGAGAAGGACTGATTTGAATGATCTCTTCCTGTTCCGCTAGGCTTTCCCAAAAGTCTCCATTCATACACAATACAACTGACAAATTTATTCTCATACTATACTGTAGACTTCGGTGCACACAAGGTCATATGAAAACATTTATCTAAGACTTTGTTACCTAAAATGAAATCAACCAGAAACACATGGCATCTGAGTGCTTAGATTTCATCTTTATATACACTTTCTTTCTTTAAAAAAAAGAAAAGAAACATTTTTAAAAAGAAGGCTGTGAAATAGACCTTTCTTATGTCAACTCAGAGCCCTCAAAAAAAAAAAAAGATACCTGAACAAAAACATGGGGAGCATTTTTAGCAGTCTTTTGCACAGAAACTACCACAATATGCCTGATGATATATATTTGTTGAATGAATAACATGGCTATATTTCATACTATGGAAACTTGACTTGTCTGGATGACTACACTTAGACTTGCAAACTTTCTTGAAAGCAAAAGAAAATGCACTATCTACAAATCACACATTTTTTTTACAAACTTTACATAGTTTCAAAACATTTCCAATTAGCAAGAAATTCTAAAACAAATGTAGCAATTCAAAACTACAAAGTACCAACAGAAGTGGTTACAGTAACACACACACAATTACAAGTTTCCTAAAGTAAACTGGACTTGGACTAAATTCCCAGAGAACAGGCTCTTTCAGTGGCATGTTATCCCTGCTAGTTTAGTAAGTTAAACCATCAGACACAAACACTCTCCTGATCAAAACACCAGCACTTCAAAGGAGATAAAAGCCTCCATACATACAGAATTAACATTTTTTTAAAAAAGCAACTAACAACAACATAATTTTTAAAAGCTTAACAAATTTAAAACAACTCTGAACTGTACATGTATTACATAGGAAAAATAACATTTTATTTACTGTAATAAAATGGGGAGGGGGGTGGAGGATGATGTAGTAGTGTCTGCTGTTGCAAAAGCCTGCTAAAGAAGTTGTCAGGAAGTTAAAATGAACTTCAGTGGATCAGGCATTAGGCTTGATAGAAATAATCATGTCTCAACCTTCTTAAAAACAGTCACTCTTTGCAAACACAATCAATCAATTCTAATACAATTTCACCTTTTGCCCAGCTCAGCGAGGGAAGAAAAATACAAATACGATGTATCTGAACCACTTCAACTAAGTTCATTACATTGAGAATGTTCTTTTAAAAGGCCAGCATGGTTTTCCGTCATTTCTATTATGCTGTAAAGGGCCCATTGACATCCATCGAAATCAAAAGTACGGAAGACAAGCTTACATACACTTATCCCCAGACGCCGATTGACTGCAGTGGGGAGGTCATGGTCAAAATTCACAGGCTCATTTAAACTTTCACGGCTCAGCCAACAGCTCCTATCGGGTTTCTTGATCCTAAGGTGATTAAAACTGCAAGAGTTTCTCGCTGTTAAGATCAGCAGGAGGCTATTTGGGACCCTCAGACCGCAGTCCGCATAGCCCGCAGCCGCGCATCTTCAGCACCTTGGCTTGTGTGTTAGGCTAACCTTTCCAAGCCAACCTTCCCAGGCCGTCTCCTCCAGCTTTTGAAATAAACCTCCCAAACGGGTGCGGTCAACTCAAGACTGCCTTCTTCCACCGCGCCCGCCGAGACCCTTCTCCTGTGGTCATCCCCAGGCCGCCCTTCCGCAGGCGGCGACTTCGGCCTGGCTCCCCAAAGTGGGGGAGGAGATGTGCGGAGCAAGACGCCCCGCCAAGCAGCTCTTCAGCAGACACAGCGACAGGGCGAGACAGGAGGGGAGTAGGGAAAGATGCTAAACGCCAGTGCCATATTTACATTGCCGTTTTCTTTGCCAGAAAGATTCCTCGTGTCCAAGAATATCTCCTTTGGGGGTGGGGGGGTGGGGGAGGACCTAAGCACTAAGCCGCTGCCCAAAGCTCCGCGATCTCCAGTATTCTCGCCCCAGTCCCTCGCGCCGGGAGGCTCCAGACACTCCCAGCCTCGGACAGGTACACCTGTCCGAAGGCGGAGGACCGGGCCGCCCCCGCAGAGGAAGGGATCGCCTGCACTCTGGCCCCAACAGCCCCCGCCGCCGGGGGTGACAGCCCCGGCGGAGTCGTGCCTCGCACAAACTTCCCAGTTCCCGGGCTGCGGGGACAGATCGGCCGGAGAGCGGACGGACGGACTGGAGAGCGATACAGATACTCGCCGCAGAGCTCAAATGCAAACTGGACCCTCGCGTCCCGCATCCGGCTCTAGGATCCCAAGGGGATCCCGGAGGCGCGCCCGGGCGGCCCCGAGGGGCGGGCGCGAAGCGCGCGGGGCTGGGGGCACCCAAGCGCCGCGGCGGACGGGCAGCCCCGGAGGGCTAGTAGCTGGAGGGCCGGGGCCCGGCTCGGGCTCCCCGCCCCACAGCAGCTGCAGCGAGAGGAGGAGGGGAGCGAGGAGGAAGAGGAGGAGGAAAGGGACTGCGCGCCGCAGCCCGAGCCCTTACCGAGTGGTTTACCCCCCACATCAGGACGCTGAGCAGCGGATCGCTGGCCCGAAAGAGCTTCACTTTCTGCGCGACGAAGTGCTTCTTCTTGGTCTTGGTCTTGCTCGCCAGGACGGAGGACCCCAGGTTGCTGGGGGTCGCCATGGCCGCCGCCTCTGTCCCCTCCACCGCCGCGCTCCCGAGGCCGGGGACCCGCCCTCTCTACACGCCGGCCCGGGGAGGCATCCGCATCCCCCTCGGCGGCGGCCCGGGCGCGCCGTGTCCCCGCTCCGCCCGCCGGTGCGCTAGTCCCGCTCAGCCCGCGGTGCCCGCTCGGCCCGGCTGGCAAAGAAGGCTGCGCTCGGCTCGCGCCCCGGCTCGGCTCCCGCGCCCGCCCGCTCGCGGCTCGGCGCTCAGCCCGCGGCTGGACCAGGCGCGCCGCGAGCGGCTTCCGCGTTGGGCGCCGGCGTCATGACGCAGGGGGCGGGTGCGCGGGCAGCAGCTGCGGCGCCGCCAGGCGGGGCGCGGCCGCGGGACCGTTAAGCTGCGCCCTCGCGCTCCGGCTTGGCAGCAGCGGCCCGGCAGCCCCGGGGGCGCAGGCGAGCTCGGGGCGGTAGCTCCCCGCGGGCCGAGGAGGCCGCGGGGTGGGCGTGCGACGCGGGGAGCGTGAGGACTCCCGCGCGGAGTCCTGGAGAAAAGGGGAAAGGGTGGGGAGAGTGGAGAGGTCAGAGGACAGGAGCACCCCAGAGGCGGTTGTCAGGCGAAGAAATGAGGCTCCGTGCAGCGCCGCTGACCCGTGCCGGGAATGGGGAAAGCTAGTGAGACCTGGAACGCTGTGGAGACCAGGCTTCCCTAGCACCGAGGGAAAGAGCACAGCGTTGGCCGCCTCCCAAAGTGGCCCTGCAGTGACCTTATTAATCCTTCTGTGCCTTTACCCATCGGGCCTTTTGGACCCCGAATTTGGGCCTTCCCACAAGCCTGCAGAAGTGGGACTCCCGTCTAAGCTGCTGCGCTGTCATTCCCACCACCACTAACACCCTCTCTTAGACAGGAACCAGCATTCCTCATCCAGAGCCCTGGGTTTGACCATGAGAATCACACCCTGAATTGCACCTTCTACCTCAAATCCTCTGCAGTGTTTCCTATACCCCTTCCTTTTATCCATTCCACTCATTCAAAAACCGAGATCATGGCATCCGGCCCTATATCACTTCATGGCAAATAGGTGGGGAAACAATGGAAACAGTGACGGACTTTACTTTCTTGGGCTCCAAAATCACTGCAGTTGGTGACTGCAGCCATGAAATTAAAAGACACTTGCTCCTTGGAATAAAGACTAGGACCAACCTAGACAGCATATTAAAAAGCAGAGACATTACTTTTCCGAAAAAGGTCTGTCTAGTCAAAGCTATGGTTTTTCCAGTAGTCATGTATGGATGTGGAGTTGGACCATAAAGAAGGCTTTGTGTGGAAGAATTGATGCTTTTGAACTGTGGTGTTGGAGAAGACCCTTGAGAGTCCCTTGGACTGTAAGGAGATCAAACCAGTCAATCCTAAAGGAAATCAGTCCTGAATATTCATTAGAAAGACTGATGCTGAAGCTCCAACACTTTGGCCACCTGATGCGAAGAGTCAGCCCATTAGAAAAGACCCTGATGCTGGGAAAGAAGGAAGGCAGGAGGAGAAGGAGACAACAGAGGACAAGATGGCACAATGACTCAATGGACATGAGTTTGAGCAAGCTCAGGGAGATGGTGAAGGACAGGGAAGACTGGCTTGCTGCAGTCTATGGGGTCGCAAAGAATTGGACACAATTGAGGGATTGAACAACACCACCTTCCAAGAAATCTTTTCATTGTCTTCATCCACATATACCTAAATTTAACCCTTCTTAATGACCCACCTCAGGAAGCTGCCATTCCAAGCATGTCTAAAAACCCGCTGTCCCTACATCTTCCCCAGTTATCATAGTAAGTGTCCTAGGCACTTACCTTACTCAGCCCACTTGGAGAGTCATTATATGTCTACTGTCATTATTACTCCTCTCAAGTATAGCAGTTTCCACTACGCACTCTCGTAACCTGCTTTCAGGGAAAGAAAGGATGACAGACCCCATCCTTTAAGGAGCTTGATGAGCCTCATGGGGTAGGAAGTGACAGGTCATGTGGTCGCCTTCATCTGCTCCTTTTTTCTTTGACTATTCCTTGAACATAAGGGTTGCCCTAAAGTCCTTTTATTCTTTCTCTCTTGTTTCATACTATTGTCCAAAATGTAATCTGCTTCCTTGGCCTCAACCCTCATCTCTCTTAGTGGTTAAACAAATAAACAAAAAAACCCTAAATTTTCAGTGAGAAGAGGTAGTGTTGCCCAGTTCTGCTACCAGTTGAGCAAAACAGTTAACCTGTCTGAGCCGCTGAGACAGTGGCTCCGCAAAGCACTCTTTGTTAATGCAGCACTGTATACAATGAAGAGGGAACAGAGAGTTCCTGTGAATAACCCATAAACTCTCCCCTGGCCTCAGAGAAGTACCTGGTTGGATAGCTCTTCGTCAGTTGCCCACAGACACCTAAAAAATTGTCTAAAACCAAGTCAAACATTGTCCTCCATCTCATATATTGGTTCATTTTTCTATTGCATTGAAAATGGCATTCATGTCACTGAGTTACTCCAGCTAGAAGTTCATTTGTTTAACAAATTATCATCGACCCAGTCATGAAAGCTTAGAATCATCATCGATTATTGCCTCTCATCACCACTCCACATTAACCCCTTTACCAAGTCCTATTCATGAAAACAACTGTGCTCTAATATTATCTCTTCCCTGGTGCCTCACGGTCCTCCCAGTTGAAATTAATCCATTCGACCTCAGTGCTTCCACAGCACTTTGTTCTATGATGGGTCTATTGGATTTAACTGTATATTAATAATGCAAGATGATAGGCTTGCTGTGAAGGCTTAAAAGCTGAATTTAGTGATGACAAAGTATTGAATGAACCTACAAGAAGGAAAGATGGATACTTGTGACCACTGTCAGCTGAGGTCTCACTCAGGAGGGCAGCAAGGTCTGGATGGGTGCGCAGGGGTCATCCCTGTTCGGGGCAGACAGTGGCATAGGTATGGAGATGTAGGTCCACGTGATATTTTGGGATAGCATAATGAGGAAGGTGTTAGTCGCTCAGCTGAGTTCTACTCTTTGCAACCCCATGGGCTATAGCCCACCAGGCTTCTCTGTCCATGAAATTCTCCAGGCAAGAATACTGGAGTGGGTAGCCATTCCCTCCTCCGAAGGATCTTCCAGACCCAGGGATTGAATCATGGTCTCCTGAATTGCAGGCAGATTCTTTCCCTCCCAAGCCACTCTATATAGCACAATGAGGAGGTTTGTAGTTTTTAAAGGACAGAATTTTTCCCCAACTTTATTAAGATATAATTGACATATAACATGGGGTAAGTTTGAGGTGAACAACTCAATGATTTGATACACATCTACACTGTGAAATGACTACCACCATATATTTAGTTAACACATACATCACACATAATTACCACTTGTGTGTGGGGGTGTGTGTGTGTGTTATGAGAACCTTTAAGATTTACTGTCTTAGAAACTTTTAAGTTTTAGTATAGTATCATTAAGAAACAGAGTTTTTGGTAACTTAACTCACTTTGAATGGCATTTAAGGTACTGTCATTTGTAAATAGGTCATGAGTTGACTTTTGCCAATGACCTTTCACACGGCCTTTTTACTCTGCGGAGGATGTGTGCGGTGTCAGAGTTCTCAAGTCACGGAAATGACCTCAGAAAGTACCTACCCCAGTTCTCAAATTATCTACATTAGACAATGGAGATCTAGAGAGGTTTAAGTGATTTCCTGACTTGTGGGAGAGACAACAGACTCTGAAGGCAGGGTCCATGTTATACTCACCCTGTAATCTTCCAATGAACCTAACATACTGGCTTTTTCATGGCACCTATGGCCAAGTTTTAGTGAATTGATGAAAAAGAAATTTTCATCTCTCATGTCAAAGTTACAAGAGTCTATACCCACAAAGGGTGTATGGAGTGTTCCACTTAGAAATACTTTACTGGGGACTTCCCTGGTGATCCTGTGGTTGAGACTCTGCTCCCAATGCGGGGGGCACAAGTTCCATTCCTGGTAGAGGAACTAGGGTCCTGTAGGCCACAGGGTGCAACCAAAACAAAAGCAGAACAAAACGCATCTAAACTAAATACAGTTTATTACAGAAAGAAATAAATACCTTATTGGGAAATTAGATTAGGTTAGACATAATGTTGGAGAAGGCAATGGCACCCCACTCCAGTACTCTTGCCTGGAAAATCCCATGGATGGAGGAGCCTGGTAGGCTGCAGTCCACCGGGTCGCTAAGAGTCGGACACGACTGAGTGACTTCACTTTCCTTTTTCACTTTCATGCATTGGAGAGGGAAATGGCAACCCACTCCAGTGTTCTTGCCTGGAGAATCCCAGGGATGGGGGAGCCTGGTGGGCTGCCATCTATGGGGTCGCATAGAGTCAGACACAACTGAAGTGACTTAGCAGTAGACATAATGTTTAAACTTCAGGGTTAGATACTACTTTATGTGGACTTAGTTGTTGTTGTTCAGTCACCTAGTCGTGTCCAACTCTTTGTGACCCCATGGACTGCAGCACCCCAGACCTCCCTGTCCCTTACCATCTCCCAAATTTCACCCAAGTTCATGTCCATGGCCTTGGTGATGCCATCCAACCATCTCATCTTCTGATGCCCTCTTCTTCTTCTGCCCTCAATCTTTCCAGCATCAGGGACTTTTCCAACGAGTCAGCTATTTGCATCAGGTGACCAAAATACTGGAGGGAAGGGTACATCCAACTAAATGCAGAGTTCCAAAGATTAGCAAGGAGAGACAAGAAGGACTTCTTCAATAAGCAATGCATAAAAATAGAGGAAAGCAACAGAAGGGGAAAGACTAGAGATCTCTTCAGGAAAATTGAAAATATCAAGGGAACATTTTGCCCAAAGATGGGCAAAGGACAGAAACGTACAGACCTACTAGAAGTAGAAGAGATCAAGAAGAGATGGAAAGAATACACAGAAAAACTGTACAAAAAAAAGATCTTAATGAAACGGATAACCACAATGGTGTGGTCAGTCACCCAGAGCCAGACATAGTGGAGTGTGAAGTCAAGTAGGCCTTAGGAAGCCCTGTGGTCAATAAACCTAGTGGATGTGATGGAATTCCAGTAGAGCTATTCAAAGCCCTAAAAGATGATGCTATCAAAATCTGGAAAACCCAGCAGTGGCCACAGGACTGGAAAAGGTCAGTCCTTATCCCAATTCACAGGAAGGGCAGGACTAAAGAATGTCCAAACCATTGGACAATTGCACTCATCTCCAATGATAGTAAAGTCATGTGGACTTAACAACCTAGCAGTTTGATCACTGTTTTCCTTTGGAGTTTGTGTGATAATGAAACAATAACATGTCTTTGGTTCAGCACCTAATTCAGGCTGCTTTTATAGTCAAGGAGGGAAGCACCTAACCATCAGCATTCCACAGTGGTCTTGATGAGGGGTGGGGCTAGAGAAAGAAGAGGAAGGAAGTTCTATTTTGGATGGACATGTGGTCATGTCAGTCAAGGGGAAGGCTGTTCCCATCTCCTTGCATTTGGCCTGTTGGGCTGTTGGTGCCAGAAATGCTCCAGCAGCCAAGTTCATGGAGAAGAAGGAAGGAAATGTTGGGAAGATGGAAAGTTTCTCAATACTGACTTGCTTCTGATTGTTCTTTAAAAAAACAAAAACTTTCTTTTACTGTAACCAAGTTTATTTACTATACTGGAAGAGTGTAGTGAAAATGTTAGGTTGACTAAAGTATGCAGTAGAAACAGTGACAGACTTTATTTTCTTGGGCTCCAAAATCACTGCAGATGGTGACTGCAGCCATGAAATTAAAAGATGCTTGCTCCTTGGAAGAAAAGCTATGACAAACCTAGACAGCATATTAAAAAGCAGAGACATTACTCTGCCAACAAAGGTCCGTCTAGTCAAAGCTATGGTTTTTCCAGTAGTCATGTATGGATGTGTGAGTTGGACCATAAAGAAGGCTCTGCATGGAAGAATTGATGCTTTTGAATTATGCTGTTGGAGAAGACTCTTGAGAGTCCCTTGAACTGCCAGGAGATCCAACCAGTCATTCCTAAAGGAAATCAGTCCTGAATATTCTTTGGAAGGACTGACACTGAAGCTGAAGCTCCAATACTTTTGGCCACCTGATGCAAAGAACTGACTCATTGGAAAAGACCCTGATGCTGGGAAAGATTGAAGGCAGGAGGAGAAGGGGATGACAGAAAATGAGATGGTTGGATGACATCACCAACTCAATGGACATGAGTTTGAGCAAGCTCCGGGAGTTGGTGATGGACAGGGAAGCCTGGCATGCTGCAGTCCATGAGGTTGCAAAGAGTCGGACATGACTGAGCGACTGAACTGACTGAAAGTATGCAATACCAGAAATGGAAGCTGAAATAGTGTAGATGCTCTGATTTATTTTATTACCTTTTTCATCAAAATACACTTCCTCAGTTGAATAATTCCAATTAGAATTTTTCCTTGAGAAAAGGAATTCATTACCTTCCTTAGTGCTATTTGGAAGCTGTTATTCATTCCACTGCTCTATGAAGAGATCAGAGCAGAATGTGGGACAATGCCCTTTGATCTTCTGTAGTGATATCCAGAGTCTTGCCATTCAAAATGGTGTTATTTTGGAAGACTATTATTAAAGTGCATATACAGTCAAACCCAGCCAAAATGCCAGCTGAGCAAATGAGATCCAAGAATTCAACTGCAACATATGAGTTATTTTCAGGGGGAGGGTGTTGACATGATGCAGCACAGCTTGCCATCTGGGAGTTCTGGGGGTCTGGCTGTGGCATCCAAACCCCTCCTTGGCTGGTTGTGGTTTGGCACCAGCTGGCAGGGGTTGTCCACCCATTTTAAATATTAGTGGTGATTCTTCTGGCTTCTGCAGCTGGCTGGAACTTCCAGGACAGGGGCAGAAATTCCAGGAGTCTTCCTCTTGTTGGTAGCTCTTCTGTGGGCCTGACTTGGGCAGACTGAATTGGGAGAAGAGGGAATATAAAAAAGCCAACTCTAGGGCGACCACTTCTCAGGCTGCCTCACCTTTCCTTCCACTCCCTAAGCAGAAGATGAGGACTGTAGTCAGGAACAGGAAGTGGAGTGGAGGAGAGTAATCAACCTCTGATATCAACATATCTTTATTGTGTACACATTTATAACGGAAGTAGTAATTTCCAACATTGACAGAGCAATGAAATGAATTAGAGCAGATCCATATGGCAGACTACAGTGCAACCAATAAAAATGATAATTTCACAGAAAATGTAATGACATAAAATAATTATGATATTAAAATAGTTAAAAAGTGGAGTGGAAACTGTTTATAGATATGGTTTTAAGATTATAAAATGAGTTTGTATATGTATACATGTAAAATACTAGAAGCAACTAAGAGTGTGCCTGCCACAAATAAGACCCAGCACAACCAAATAAATAAATATTTTTAAAAAATACTAGAAGAAAATACATCATATTGTGTGTGTTGTGTGTGTGTGTGTATGGTGAGTTTGGATGATTTTTAAAATATATGTCTGCATTCTCTAAAATCTGCATGTCTTTATAATAATTTTAAAAGATGTAACCATCTTCCCTCATTAAATAAATAACACAGTAATGGCATTTAACATAGTAGCCTAAATTCTGTAAGAGAACAGCTTTGTAAGTTACTCCTTGCTATTTATTACAGTTATTGTTAAAATAAGTCTTAGTGGAACAGGGCATTTTTCTACATGCAGGAAGAAGGGAGGCTCCTCCCTGAGTTCATGAAGACTCCTTAAGAGAAAAGAAGGCTACAAATATGTGGAAAACAGTATAGTGTTTTTTCTATGTATTAGACATCCAATTCCCAATGCATAGGGTCAATGAATTTTTATTCTTTTTAAGAAGCTGGACTTCCCTAGTAGTCCAGTGGTTAAGAATCCTCCTGCCAATGCAGGGGACACAAGTTTGATCCCTGGTCTAGAAAGATCCCACAAGCCATGGGTCAACTAAGCCAGTGTACCACCACAAGTAGTGAGCCTGTGTGCCCTAGAACCCATGCTCTGCAACAAGAGAAACCACTGCAATGACAGACCTGCTCACCATGATGAAGAGTAGCCCATGACACTGCAACTAGAGAAAGCCTGCACACAGTAATGAAAACCCAGCACAGCCTAAAATAAAGTAAATTTTTAAAATTAATTGAAAAAAGAAATATGAAACTGGGAAAAAATATGGACTCCAAAAGGAAACTGCAAAATTAATATTCTAATAAAGATTTTATTAACTGTGCACCATGCATAACATAATACTATCAAGTTTATTAGATTTTATATAAAAATCACATGACAGAAGCTATTTGTGAGTTTGGTTTCATGTTACAAGTATACCTAACGGTTGATTCAAAAGATACTAAATAGCCAGTCAAATATGTCAGTCATAGCCCAAGATTCTAAGAGCAAAATTATAAATATTTTTAACACATTTTATAGCAAGAGTATTGTATTAGTATTGTATTAAATGTGAGATATGAGTTCATTTTAGTATGCTTGATACCGTGAGTGGGTAGAGCCTCCAAAAATAAGGATGCCTGACACTTAAGTTTGGGGAGGCAGGAAGGTTCCATTCTTTGTCGATTAACTCTGGGCCACGCAGTCAGTGTGACCTTCAGGAGTCAAGGCTGAATGAAAAGACCAGAAGAATCAGATTTTAGCCTGAGTTTTCAGTCCTGGCTAAGGGAAAAGTCCATAGTGTCCAGAGGCAGAAAGCAAGGAGACCCCAGCTGTGCGGAGGCCGGCAAGGACCCTACTATGAAGGTAGCAAACCCTGCAGGCTGCCTATGAGTTTGCCCCAATCCCTTATGGCTGGGGCACGAGTTAAGTCTGACCATTGTTAAAGACGGTTGGTATTCTCATTTATTTTTTCACTGTCACTTCAGAAAAAATGCATTCATGAAACTACTATCTACTGATTGTACATACTAAGTGCCGGGTACCACTGCAGGGACTACATATGACTTCTTCCTTCACAGAGTTTACAGTCCAAGAGGATAGAGTAGAAGCAAGTTAACAGAAAACCTGACCATTACAGATTGTGGTGAGGGGTCTGAAGGTAATAAACCTGGCACCTTTATGGAACATAGGCAGAGTGTCGGGGGCATCCTCTCCAAGGAAAAGATACTTAAGCCTGAAAGATGAGGAAAGAGTGGGGTGAGGAGCAACCAGTACAGAAAGGCCATCAGCCTGAGAAGCCCTGTTCTAGGATGCAAAGGAGGCCTAGCGAGGCTGGCAGGGCTCCTCAACACTGAGACCCTGGCAAGGATTTGAATTCTATTCTCAGCCAACACTGAGACCCTGGCAAGGATTTGAATTCTATTCTCAGCGTAATGGGAGCCCTTGGGAAGCTGAGGATTTGCTTATAAAAATGATTTCCGTGGTTCCAATAGATTGAAGGATCATAAATGTCAAAGTAGGGAGACAAGTGAGATAACTATTATAGGAAAACCCAGGGAACAGATGATGGGGGCTTGGACTAACATCTTTATTTTTTATTTTATTTATTTATTTTTCATTTATTTTTATTAGTTGGAGGCTAATTACTTTACAATATTGTAGTAGTTTTTGCCATACATTGGCATGAATCAGCCATGGATCCACACGTGTTCCCAATCCCGATCCCCCCTCCCACCTGCCTCCCCATCCCATCCCCCTGGGTCTTCCCAGTGCACCAGCCCTGAGCACTTGTCTCATGCATCCAGCCTGGGCTGGCGATCTGTTTCACACTTAATAATATACATGTTTCAATGCTATTCTCTCAGATCATCCCACCCTTGCCTTCTCCCACAGAGTCCAAAAGTCTGTTCTATACATCTGTGTCTCTTTTTCTGTTTCGCATATAGGGTTATCGTTATCATCTGTTTAAATTCCATATATATGCGTTAGTATACTGTATTGGTCTTTATCTTTCTGGCTTACTTCACTCTGTATAATGGGCTCCAGTTTCATCCATCTCATTAAAACTGATTCAAATGAATTCTTTTTAATGGCCGAGTAATATTCCATTGTGTATATGTACCACAGCTTTCTTTCTTTTTTTTCATTCATTTTTATTAGTTGGAGGCTAATTACTCTACAATATTGTAGTGGTTTTTGCCATACATTGACATGAATCAGCCATGGATCCACACGTGTTCCCCATCCTGATCCCCCCTCCCGCCTCCCTCCCCATCCCATCCCTCTGGGTCTTCCCAGTGCACCAGCCCTGAGCACTTGTCTCATGCATCCAACTTGGGCTGGTGATCTGTTCCACCCTTGATAGTATACTTGTTTCAATGCTATTCTTTCAGAACATCCCACCCTCACCTTCTCCCACAGAGTCCAAAAGTCTGTTCTGTACATCTGTGTCTCTTTTTCTGTTTTGCATATTGGGTTATCATTACCATCTTTTAAAATTCCATATATATGCCTTAGTATACTGTATTGGTCTTTATCTTTCTGGCTTACTTCACTCTGTATAATGGGCTCCAGTTTCATCCATCTCATTAGAACTGATTCAAATGAAGTCTTTTTAATGGCTGAGTAATATTCCATTGTGTATATGTACCATAGCTTCCTTATCCATTTGTCTGCTGATGGGCATCTAGGTTGCTTCCATGTCCTGGCAATTGTAAACAGTGTTGCGATGAACATTGGGGTGCACGTGTCTCTTTCAGATCTGGTTTCCTCGGTGTGTATGCCCAGGAGTGGGATTGCTGGGTCATATGGCAGTTCTATTTCCAGTTTTTTAAGGAATCTCCATGCTGTTCTCCATAGTGGCTGTACTAGTTTGCATTCCCACCAACAGTGTAAGAGGGTTCCCTTTTCTCCACACCCTCTCCAGCACTTATTGCTTGTAGACTTTTGGATAGCAGCCATCCTGACTGGAATGTAATGGTACCTCATTGTGGTTTTGATTTGCATTTCTCTGATAATGAGTGATGTTGAGCATCTTTTCATGTGTTTGTTAGCCATCTGTATGTCTTCTTGGAGAAATGTCTGTTTAGTTCTTTGGCCCATTTTTTGATTGGGTCATTTATTTTTTTGGAATTGAGCTGCAGGAGTTGCTTGTATATTTTTGAGATTAATCCTTTGTCTGTTGCTTCATTTGCTATTATTTTCTCACATTCTGAAGGCTGTCTTTTCACCTTGCTTATAGTTTCCTTTGTTGTGCAAAAGCTTTTAAGTTTAATTAGGTCCCATTTATTTCCAATATTCTGGGAGGTGGGTCATAGAGGATCCTGCTGTGATTTATGTTGGAGAGTGTTTTGCCTATGTTCTCCTCTAGGAGTTTTATTGTTTCTGGTCTTACATTTAGATCTTTAATCCATTTTGAGTTATTTTTGTGTATGGTGTTAAAAGAAATAAAAGGAATCCAGATAGGAAAAGAAGTAAAACTCTCACTGTTTGCAGACAACATGGTCCTCTACATAGAAAACCCTAAAGACTCTACCAGAAAATTACTAGAGCTAATCAATAATATAGTAAAGTTGCAGGGTATAAAATTAACACACAGAAATCCCTTGCATTCCTATACACTAACAATGAGAAAACAGAAAGAGAAAATAAGGAAACAATACCATTCACCACTGTAACAAAAAGAACAAAATACTTAGGAGTATATCTACCTAAAGAAACAAAAGACCTATATACAGAAAACTATAAAACACTGATGAAAGACATCAAAGAGGGCACAAATAGATGGAGAAATATACTGTGTTCATGGATTGGAAGAATCAATATTTTGAAAATGAGTATACTATCCAAAGCAATCTATAGATTCAATGCAATCCCTATCAAGTTACCAACAGTATTTTTCACAGAACTAGAACAAATAATTTCACAATTTGAATGGAAATACAAAAATCCTCGAATAGCCAAGGCAATCTTGAGAAAGAAGAATGGAACCAGAGGAATCAACCTGCCTGACTTCAGGCTCTACTACAAAGCCACAGTCATCAAGACAGTATGGTACTGGCACAAAGACAGAAATATAGATCAATGGAACAAAATAGAAAGCCCAGAGATAAATCCACGTACCTATGGACACTTTATCTTCAACAAAGGAAGCAAGAATATACAATGGAAAAAAGAAAACCTCTTTAACAAGTGGTGCTGGGGAAACTGGTCAACCACTTGTAAAAGAATGGACTAAACATCTTTAAAAAAAGAAAACAAAACACTTTATTGAGGTATGATTGATTTGTTGTACACTTTAATGTATCTGACTTGATGAGTTTCACAATATCTTTTTAATGTTGGCAGCATCTTTAGGCATGTTCCATTTTCCAGCCCTGATGTTTCTACTGTTATTAGGATTTGGATTTAATTAACTTTTGACTTGTTGATCTTCTCTATTGAATGTTTATTTTATACTTCCATCTATGGATATGTATATGTATATTTTTGGCCATACAATGTGGCCTGTGGGATCTCATTTCCCCAACCAGGGGTTGAACCCATGCCTCCATGCATTGGAAGCATGGAGTCCCAACCACTGGACCACCAGGGAAGTCCCTGGACTAATGTCTTGACAATAAAGATAAGGAAAACTGGGCAAATCATCAAAGAGGGGCAGTTGTGTTTTAGCATCGGTAAGTATGGAGAAAGTGCTGACTTGGCCTCGCTGCTTAAAGGGGAATTTAGTGGAAGATCTCAGTCACTGCCTCATTTGCTTTTTTTTTTTTTAATCATTCCTACAACCAAAGATGATTGCAGCCAGGAAATTAAAAGATGCTTGCTCCTTGGAAGGGAAGTTATGACCAACCTAGATAGCATATTAAAAAGCAGAGACATTACTTTGACAACAAAGGTCTGTCTAGTCAAGGCTATGGTTTTTCCAGTGGTCATGTATGGATGTGAGAGTTGGACTGTGAAGAAAGCTGAGTGCCGAAGAATTGATGCTTTTGAACTGTGGTGTTGGAGAAGACTCTTAGGAGTCCCTTGGACTGCCAGGAGATACAACCAGTCCATCCTAAAGGAGATCAGTCCTGGGTGTTCATTGGAAGGACTGATGCTGAAGCTGAATCTCCAATACTTTGGCCACCTCATGCAAAGGGTTGACTCATTGGAAAAGACCCTGATGCTGGGAGGGATTGGAGGCAGGAGGAGAAAGGGATGACAGAGGATGAGATGGCTGGATGGCAACACCGACTAGATGGACATGAGTTTGAGTAAACTCCGGGAGTTGATGATGGACAGGGAGGCCTGGCGTGCTGCGATTCATGGGGTCAAAAAGAGTCGGACACGACTGAGCAACTGAACTGAACTGAACTGAACAACCAAAGGGCACCCTGGTTTGAGTGCTTACTGCTCTTCATGAAAAGGCACCCTAAAGTCTGCTTTAATGAACGTATTTTTAATTCTCACATCTAGTATCTGCTGTATTGATGACACACTAAAGAAAACCTAGCGAAAGAGTTAATGTGTATGTCTGAAACTCATCCAAAGAAATGCAACCTGAAATCAGCATATGGGAAATGATCACAGCTTCCTTCGTACTGCTGTGTCCAATAGTCAGAGATGGGATGCTTCCCATGGTCTTTGCTGTTCTTGAGGATTGAACGGAAGATAGAAAACAGTAGCCTTGAGAGTCAACAAAGGACAAAAGCCTTCCTACCCTGGGTCTGAGCTGGTTAACTCCGGGCAGTTCTAGTCCTCCAGCCCCTGTGGGGAAGAACTGAAGTGGGGAAGAGGAACAAGGGGTTCCTAAGAGATTCCCAAGTCCTGCCCAGGCTGTTTCCACTTTCTCCTCACCACTCTTAGTTCCTGAACTTAGCTGTTCCTGCTTCCTGCATAAGCAGAAGCAGGCCCAGAGCACTGAGTTGGGAGGTGCACTGTATGGGCATCCCTTAGACACATCTATGTTCTCACATCCCTTCTCCCAAACCCGGGAGCCTCCATTTTCACACCCGATTTTGCCCCTGAGAGTTATAGAGAAGTCTGCAAATCTGTTGAACCTTCTCTGTCACCTGTATAAAGATTCAGAATTCTCTATGCCTGAGTTTTCTCACTGTTTCAGTTTTGGGTGCCTATACAGTGCTGGTTAATTTCTGTCATCATAATCTAGTGTCTGTTCTGTCACCACCGGTGGGCCTTAGTCATGTATCTTAAATTTGAGAGAGGTGGGGTTGGACTTCCTGGCTTGCTTAGACGCAGAAGAGTAATACCTTTTAATTCCCCTAAATATTTTTGTGCCAGCTAACATTTAAACACTGTACTAAAATAAGGCTATTGATGAAATCATTATTACATAAAATTCTAGGCCTGAATTTTAATGATAGGAGAGTGATGATCAATCATAATATCTATGCCCTTTATTCACGCTTTCATCTTAAATATGACATGGTGTGCACTTAGAGAGCTGGCAGAGAACTAAGTTTCAATAAAGAATCCTACTCTTCCAGTCTTCATTTAGGCTTTTTCTGCTTTAGCTTTCACATTCAAATTTTAAGTAGATCATAATAGTAGTATTTTAAAACTTGATAAAAATAAAACTTAATCTGAAGTCAGAAATAGGTCTATGATCATTTTTTTCCTCATTCATACATCACATATGTGTTGCGGCTGCTAAGTCGCTTCAGTCGTGTCCTACTCTGTGAGACCCCATAGACAGCAGCCCACCAAGCACCTCTGTTCCTGGGATTCTCCAGGCAAGAATACTGGAGTGGGCTGCCATTTCCTTATGTGTTGAGGTCCTAGAAGATTCTGGGGACAAGCAGATCTAAGATGCATCCTTGCCTTGAGGAGCTCAGAGCTTAGTAGAGAAGATAATTCCATGATCTGTGTTGGATCATTTCCAACACTATACATGCACTATATCAAGACCAAGGGGTACACAGAGGAAGACCATTGGATCAGACTGTGCAGGTAGAGGAAGGAGAGGAAACTGGGTGGTACTGAAATTATGGTACTTGAGTAAAAAAGAAAAAAAAATGCAACATAATCACTGCATCTTTTCATTTCATTGTTGTAGTTAACACAAAAAAGTAGTTAAGTTCAGTCCTGTAAAAAGTTTAAGATATACAGAAAGTCATGAACTAAAAGGAGAAAGTCCCCCTCCCACCCCTCTACCCCATCTCCCCTTCTCTCTCCTTCTCCATCCTTCCCTTATCCCCTTCCCCCTCCCACTTCTTCTGCTCTCCTCTGTTTACAGTGATGTGCCCTTATGCTGGGGGGTGTGTTCCAAAGCCCCCAGAGGATGCTCAAATTCTCAGAGAGTACTGAACCCTGTATATGCTGTGCTTCTTCCTACACATACATCACAATGATGAAGTTTGATTTATAAATCAGGCACAGTAAGGGATTAGGAACAATAACTAATAGTACAATAGAAATTTCAGTTGCAAAATAAATGTGTCACAGATCTGAAATGTACAGTGTAGGGAATGCGGTAACTATGCAATTTAATTTGTATAGTGACAGATTGAATCTAGACTTATTATGGTGATCAATTTGGAACGTATAGAATTATCAAATCAAATAGATAATTATCAAGTTATCAAATCACTGGAACACAATTATCAACTTGTGTACCAGGAACTAACATAATTTCCTAAGTCAACTATACTTCAACAAACAAACTCATAGAGAAAGGAGATCAGATTTGTGGTTACCAGAGGTGGGGCTGGGGTGGGAGGAGAGAGAATTGGATAAAAGTGGCTAACAGGTACAAACTTCCAGTTATAAGTACTGGAGATGTAAGGTACAACATGATAAATATAATTAATGCTGCTGTATGAACTTGGGCAAACTCTGGGAGATAGTAAGGGACAAGGAAGCCCGGTGTGCTGCAGGCCACGGAGTCGCAAAGAGTCAGACATTACTTAGCAACTAAACAACAATGTTTTATAGGACCATTAAGAGAGTAAATCCTAAGAGTTCTCATCACAAAGAAAAAACTTTTTCTATTTCTTTAATTTCGTGTATATATGAGATGATAGATGTTCACTAAACTTACTGTGGTCATCAGTTAATGATATATATAAGCCAAATCATAATGCTGTATATCTTAAACTTTTACAATGCTGTATGTCAATTATATCTCAACAAACCTGGAGAGAAAAGCAGTTTAAGAGAGAAAATATTTGCAAATGGTACATTTGATA
This sequence comes from Odocoileus virginianus, assembly GCF_023699985.2. Classification (NCBI taxonomy): domain Eukaryota; kingdom Metazoa; phylum Chordata; class Mammalia; order Artiodactyla; family Cervidae; genus Odocoileus; species Odocoileus virginianus. The sequence continues at coordinate 21,500,024 of NC_069682.1, forward strand.
AAAGACTGTTATCCAATTACATAAAGAACTCTTAAAATTCAACAGTAAGAAAATAGACACCCAAGTTAAAAATGGGCTAAAGGCCTTAACAGACAGCTTACTAAAGAAGATACACAAATGGCAATTAAGCATATAAAAAGATGCCTCATAGAAAATGTCATCAGGAAAATGCACATTAAAACAATAATAAGATACCACTGCACGCCTATTAGAATGGTCAAAATTTGGGACCACTGACAGACCCAATGCTGGTAAGGATATGGAGCAATAGGAACTTGAAATAAATAAATAGGTAAATAAATAAACAAAAATGAAATAGAACAATTATAACCATATGCTGTAACAAAAGTTATGTGGCAGTGCTTTCTCTCAAAAAATATTATTGTACAAATATAATGCCTTTACCACCTTAACTAAGCACTTATCACCCACTGAGTCCTTATTTAAAGACTGAGGTGCAACAGCAAAACTAGCATGAATTTCTTTTTTCTTCTTCACAATTTCATGGGTGGATTTGTTTTTACTGTAGATTGTAGCAACTTGGTCATATGATATTTTTTCTTTCCTTATTAAGTTGAGAATGATCACCTTCTCACTTACAGGAAGCACTTAGCAGCTTCTCCTTGGCATAATCCAAATTGTCAGCATCACTATCCTGCTCTTTGGGCCATGGTCAAGTGAAATATGGGTCCTTGAACACAAGCACTGCTATATGCAACAGTCCATCTGATAATCGGGATGGCTAGATATGCTGGACAAAGGGATGATTCCCGTCCTGAGATGGACAGAGTGGGATGGCGCAAGATTTCATCATGATACTCAGAACAGTGCACAATTTCAAACATATGAATTGTTTATTTCTGGAATTTTCCATTTAACATTTTTGGACCCAGGTTGACCATAAGTAACTGAAACAGCAAGAAGCAAAACTGAGGATAAAGGTAGGGGAGACTAAGTAAAGGAGACCATTCCTTACATATTGTTTTATGACTTGCTTCCTTTCTACTTGACATAATGCCTTGGAGATTTTTCCTTATTTTAGTAACAGGCTCATCTCATTATCACAAATCTCATGGATACAAAACTCTTTTTTTTTTTTTTTAGTCCATTGTGTACTTCATTGAGCTTTTAGCTCAGTTCTTAGCTGAACAGCAGAGAACTTGGTCGAATCCCTTGTAGATAAACTTGGTCAACTCTGAGTTATTCTCCATCACTGTTGGGTAAATCCTCAGTGAAAGTTGGTGGCCCTCTGCCTAGAAGTGACCTGGGATGGGGACAGGGGGCTTATATGTTGTGGCCTGGCGATAGAGACCATTGATGGATTGTGGGTGGCCCCTTCTCCTAGGATCCACCAGGATGACCTCTACAAGACCAGAGTTCTACTCAGGCCTTTGGGTTCAGGAAACTTCCCAGCTTGACTCCAGCTCCCTTTGCTTCTGCCCTTCTCCCCCCAGCCACCCAGCCTCCCTAAGAGAATCCCTGGGGCTTTGGGCTTCCTGGTCCTTCCACCTGGAGCCTCAAGCGGTCAGCCCTGCTCCATGCCCAGGGCCCTTCGTGGTTGTTCTCTATGAGGCTCTCAGCCTCCCAGGACACACCCAGTCATCAAGGCCTAGATCTCTGATCTGGGACTTCTGGCCCATAGCAGGACTGATTCTGCTGCTCTCCTACTCTGAGAAAATCTCCCAGCTGCACCAAAAGGGTTTTTCACCATCTCTTTCTAAAAGGCATGTGTTCATCCCAAACTATTAAAGTTTCAAAGAAATATTTACATATATATCTTTTTATATGAATGTACTAGAATTTCTTTAAGATTGGTACCTACAAGGTAGAAATAACAAGTTATAGCAAATTGCTTTACAAAGATAATTTACTTTCTGATAGTGTATGAAATGTTCTTTCTCCCACACCCTCATTGACTCCAGATACTGTGTCTTTAAAAATGTTGCTAATCTAATGAGCAAAATAGGATTTTTGATTTAATTTTTTTTCATGTCTTGAATGAACTAGAACTGGAGCAAGACATCTTTCCATGTTCACTGACTGTTGCAGGTTGAGTCCTAGGAAGCTGATGCTGCGATGGAGATCAGGGAGCAGGAAGTTATTAGGGAGTGCTCTTTTGATTACCTTCCATGGGGGAATATCCACTCCAGTATTCTTGCCCAGAGAATCCTATGGACAGAGGAGCCTGGTGGGCTACAGTCCATGAGGTCACAAAGAGTCGGACACAACTGAGTGACTTGGCACTGGTACATGGGGAAAGGGAGGAAGGCGAGATGAGGCAGAGGGACAAGTTGGGCTGTACAACCTCAGCTGAACTCTTGGTGATCTCTGACGCCAGGATGGTCCTTTGGAGTTGTTCTGACTTAGCGCACAGTGGCCAGCCATGTGCCCCCAGTCCTTGAATAGAGGCCGCCCTGGCAAGGCACATGCCCTTTCATGAGACCACTCTTTTCCACTGAGGCTCATTCCCAGAGAGACTGACAGCTGAAGGCAGTCAGCCAGCAGCCCTCTCAGCAGCTGGTGAAATAAATCCTTCAGGACTAGGACATAGCATGGCACACATTACACTGACGATATTTATTAATTTTTGAATTGCCTGTTCATAGTCTTTCTGGGTTTTTTTTATTGATTGGTAGTGGTACTTTATTCTGGATGTTAATCCTTTAAACAGTACACGTGTTGTAAATATTTTATCTCAGTCCCCTGCTGGTTTTCAACATTTAAGGGGTCATTTATTTTGAAGACCTATTACATTTTTAGATAATCAAATTTGTCCATTTCTCTCTCCAAGATTATAGAAATATTTATATTTTCTTTGAATTGTTCAGTCAATAAGTCATGTTTGACTCCTTGTGATGCCATGGACTGCAGCGTTCCAGGCTTCTCTGTCATTCACTATCTCCCTGAACTTGCTCAAACCCATGTCCATTGAGTCGGTGATGCCATCCAACCATCTCATCCTCTGTCGTCCCCTTCTCCTCCTGCCTTCAATCTTTCCCAGCATCAGGGTCTTTTCCAATGAGTCAGCTCTTCACATCAGGTGGCCACAGTATTGGAGCTTCAGCTTCAGCATCAGTCCTTCCAATGAATACTCAGAATTTATTTTCTTCATGATTGACTGGTTTGATTTTCTTGTTGTCCAAGGGACTCTCAAGAGTCTTCTCCAACACCACAGTTCAAAAGCATCAATTCTTTGACACCCAGCCTCCTTTATGGTCCAACTTTCACATCCATACAAGACTATAGAAATATTTATATTTTCTTTGAATAGTTTTATGTTTTTTAAAGAAATGTCTACAGCTCTTTAATTTCTCTGGATTTGTGTTCATGGTAAGAGGTGATGTCCAACATCATATATAATACTTAGTAGACTCTTCTCTATAGGCTGATGTAAACGGACATATATCCTAAGATTAAAATTTTCACTTAAATGGGAATATTTTTTGATTCTGCAATTCCAGTAATCTGTTATCTGTATTTAAGCATTTTCTCGTTCTCATGAACTTGAAAATAAACTTGTCTTATTGATTACATTAAATGTATAGACTAAACTGAAATATTATAACTTTAAAACATTGAGACTTCACAATGAAGAACACCTCTCTCTCTCTCTCTTTTTAAGATTTAAAAACAATTACATTTAGGAACTTCCCTGGTCATCCAGTGACTAAGACTTCATGCTCCCAAGGCATGGGGCCTGAGTTTGATCCCTGATCAGGGAACTAGATACCACATTCTGTAACTAAGATCTGGCACAACCAAATAAACATTTTTAAAAATTACCTTTAGTAAAATTTTATAATTTTCTTCATATAGGACTTATACATTTCTTATTAGGTTTACTTCTAAGTGTTTTGCTTATTTCCCTCCCTTTTGTCAATGGAATCCATTTTTTTCTTTCAGTGATGTATTATACTATGCATGTAACAATCTGCTTGTTTAGTTACTAACAATTTATTATACCTATGTTCATAAGTGAAATTGTTTATGATAATACTCTATTAATAAATCTTACATAGTTTTGGTAACAGACACGTTTGAAACTTTACTTGTTTTTCCTATCATATTTATATAAATTAAAAAAAAATGAGCCATCTGTTCATTTATGGTATAGCAGAAGCCACTCAAAACCCTTTTGTCCTAGGGTCTATTTCAGGGTTTTGGGGTAATTATTTATTTTCCTATTCAGGTTTCTATCTTCTGGGCTCAATTTTGATAATATACATGGTTCTAGAAAATTAACCACTTAGGTTTTATATTTTATTGCTATAAATGTCTACATAGTAATCTCCTGTTATGACAATTTCAAGCTATATTTTTGCTTTCTTTTTTTTACCTTATTTGACAAAATTCCAGGTGCTTTTATTCTTCCTTTCAAAAAAGGTTTTATTGATTAAGCTAATCTTATAGTTTTAATTTTAGTTTAAAAATTTCTTACTTTCTGTGGATTATTTTATTCTTTTTTCTAGATTCTTAAATTGAATGATTGATATGTCTTATTGATTTCTAATCTTTCTTCTTTTCTAACATATACCTTTATGTCCATAAATTTTTTTCAGAAGTTCCCTGGTGGGTCAGTGGTTGGGACTCCACGCTCTCACTGCCAAAGGTCTGGGTTCCATCCCTGGTTGGGGAACTAAAATCCCACAAGCTGAGGGGTGCGGCCAAAAAATAATTGTACATAACAATTTTTTCTAATCACCAGTCTGCCTGCATCTCACAGGTTTACAGTTTCCTCATTTTTTCTCTTTTCTAAAAAGTTGGTAATTTTACTTTGAATGTCCTTTTGATTTAATATTATTTGGAAATGAAATAACAAAATTTTAATTTTTGTAAATAACTCAGCAGAAATAAAAAAGAGATCTTAAGACGCCAGAAATAAAGAATGAAGTGCTATAAGTCGATGGGAATGATGACCTGTTGGCCTGTTTCCTAAGGGAAATCTTTTCCCCATCAGGTCTGCTAAGGCAGTGGTTCCCAACCTTTTTGGCACCAAGGACTGGTTTAGTGGACGACAGTTTTCCTGCAGGTAGGGGGGTGGGGGGGAAGAATGGTTCAGAAAGTGATGCAGCCGATGAAGCTTTGTTCACCTAGCCCACCACTCACCTCCTGCCATGCAGCCAGTTTCCTAACAGGCAGCAGACAGGTACTGGTCCGTGGCCAGGAGATTGGTGACCCCTGTGCTAGGGGTTGTAAATCTGAGGGCTCACGACCTGGGTACTGCACAGGTTTGAAAACTAGAACTGAGTTGTGTGTATAAACCTGAGCTCAAAAGTCAGCCCCACTTGTGGAAAGGACATTAGAAAGAACTGGGCCCCTCTGCCTGGCTAAGGAAGGGGCAAAGAAGTTTGCCATGTGTCTCAGTAAGTACTGGGCAGGCTATTTTCTGCACACCTACAATACTGTGTCCATGGGAAAACTTAAGGCTTTTTGCCAGGCTTTTAGTTTCCTGTTGATGCTGTGCAAATTACAGTAAATTGGACAGAACACTGTGACACGTCAGGGGACTACTTTATCCCACCCCCAAACCAGGGAATCCTTCAAGAGAGCCTGGATTAGGCATGTAAGGTGTATGACAAATGCAGCTTAAAACAACAAAATGTATTATCTTACAATTATGGCAGTCAGAAGTCTGAAATGGATTTCACTGGGCTAAACTCAAGGTGTTAACAGAACTGTATATTTGAAACTTAGTATTAATACTTTGGCATTCCTTGGGATCTACATTTAAAATATGTTCCTCTAGAGAAGATGCAACTTGGACCTTTTTTTGCCATACAAATAACGGGACTCTGGCTCCCCAAGGTGGGTGAGTACACACTGGGGCTAAAATGCTGTAGACTTGTCAGTCCTCTCTTATTACCTCACCTAGAGTCAAGACCAACACAGGCAAATACTCTTTTCTTTCAAGGTATATCTTTTCTAGTTAATCCACTTACAAAATCATTTTTAGGTGAAGGTTCTGACTTTCATGGGTATCCTCGACTCCGCCTGCTTGGCCTTCACTCTGCTTGGCCTTCAGATTCTGGGCCATCAGGGATCTGCAAATGCCCTCAGGTTAAGTGCTGGTTTGAGTGATTTGAAATAGTGCGTTCAAGTGCTTCACAGCCTGATTGTTTTCCCTTACTTTTTCCACAGCAGAGATACATCTTTTTGAAATATACTTTTTCTTATATTTTATCCATCACTTAAAAAGGATTCTGGGACTTCCATGGTGGTCCAGGGGCTAAGACTCTGCACTCCCAATGCAGGGGGCCCAGGTTCGATTCCTAGTCAGGGAACTAGATCCCACCTGCTCAACAAAGATCCTGAGTGCTACAACTAAGACCCAAAGCAACCAAATAAATAAAGAAATTAATTAATTATTTTTTAAAAAAGGTTCTGTACCTGGATGATTCCACCAAATTTTACCAGATTGCTGGAAACAGAAACTAGAAGATAATCTTTTAAAGGAAAATGACTGAGAATTTTCAATCATGGTAAGTTATAAAGGCTCTAGGGCAGCGGCTGAGGGGAGCTACCCCATGCCCAAGGTCAGGGGTGTCGGCCGAGAGAAGCAACCCCAAGGAGCGGCGGCTACGCGGGCACAGGAGGGCTGAGAGGAGCTATTCCACGATCAAGGTCAGGAGGGGCGGCCGTGAGGAGGTACCCCTCGTCCAAGGTAAGGAGCAGCAGCTGCGCTTTGCTGGAGCAGCCGTGAAGAGATACCCCACGCCCAAGGTAAGAGAAACCCAAGTAAGACACCAGGTGTTGCGAGAGGGCATCAGAGGGCAGACACCCTGAAACCATAATCACAGAAAACTAGCCAGTCTGATCACAGGACCACAGCCTTGTCTAACTCAATGAAACTAAGCCATGCCGTGTGGGGCCACCCAAGACAGATGGGTCATGGTGGAGAGGTCTGACAGAATGTGGTCCACTGGAGAAGGGAGTGGCAAGCCACTTCACTATTCTTGCCTTGAGAACCCCATGAACACTATGAAAAGGCTAAATGATAGGCTACTGAAAGAGGAACTCCCCAGGTCGGTAGGTGCCCAATATGCTACTGGAGATGAGTGGAGAAATAACTCCAGAAAGAATGAAGGGATGGAGCCAAAGCAAAAACAATAGCCAGCTGTGGATGGGACTGGTGATAGAAGCAAGGTCCGACGCATTAAGAGCAATATTGCATAGGAACCTGGAATGTTAGGTCCATGAATCATGGCAAATTGGAAGTGGTCAAACAGGAGATGGCAAGAGTGAATGTCAACATTCTAGGAATCAGTGAACTAAAATGGGCTGGAATGGGTGAATTTAACTCAGATGACCATTATATCTACTACTGTGGGTAGGAATCCCTTAGAAGAAATGGAGTAGCCATCATGGTCAACAAAAGAGACTGAAATGCAGTACTTGGATGCAATCTCAAAAAGAAAGAATGATCTCTGTTCACTTCCAAGGTAAACCATTCAATATCATGGTAATCCAAGCCTATGCCCCAACCAATAATGCTGAAGAAGCTGAAGTTGAACAGTTCTGTGAAGACCTACAAGATCTTTTAGAACTAACACCCAAAAAAGATATCCTTTTCATTATAAGGGACTGGAATGCAAAAGTAGGAAGTCAAGAAACACCTGGAGTAACAGGCAAATTTGGCCTTCGAGTACGGAATGAAGCAAGGCAAAAGCTAATAGAGTTTTGCCAAGAGAACACACTGGTCATAGCAAACACCCTCTTCCAACAACACAAGAGAAGACTCTACACATCACCAGATGGTCAACACCAAAATCAGATTGTTTATATTCTTTGCAGCCAAAGATGGAGAAGCTCTATATAGTCAGCAAAAACAAGACCGGGAGCTGACAGTGCTCAGATCACGAACTCCTTATTGCCAAATTCAGACTTAAATTGAAGAAAGTAGGGAAAACCACTAGACCACTCAGGTATGACCTGAATCAAATCCCTTATGAATATACAGTGGAAGTGAGAAATAGATTTAAGGGACTAGATCTGATAGACAGAGTGCCTGATGAACAATGGACGGAGGTTCATGACATTGTACAAGAAACAGAGATCAAGACCATCCCCATAGAAAACAAATGCAAAAAGACAAAATGGTCCTATGAGGAGGCCTTACAAATAGCTGTGAAAAGAAGAGAAGCAGAAAGTAAAGGAGAAAAGAAAAGACATTCCCATCTGAATGCAGAGTTCCAAAGAATAGCAAGGAGATATAAGAAAGCCTTCCTCAGTGATCAATGCAAAGAAATAGAGGAAAACAACAGAATGGGAAAGACTAGAGATCTCTTCAAGAAAAACAGAGATATCAAGGGAACATTTCATGCAAAGATGGGTTCAATAAAGGACAGAAATGGTATGGACCTAACAGAAGCAGAAGATATTAAGAAGAGGTGGCAAGAATACACAGAAGAACTGTACAGAAAAGATCTTCATGACCCAGATAATCATGATGGTGTGATCGCTCACCTAGAGCCAGACATCTTGGAATGTGAAGTCAAGTGGGCCTTAGAAAGCACCACTACAAACAAAGCTAGTGGAGGTGATGGAATTCCAGTTGAGCTATTTCAAATCCTGAAAGATGAGGCTGTGAAAGTGCTGCACTCAATACGCCAGCAAATTTGGAAAACTCAGCAGTGGCCACAGGACTGGAAAAGATCAGTTTTCATTCCAATCTCAAAGAAAGGCAATGCCAAAGAATGCTCAAACTACCGCACAATTGCACTCATCTCACATGCTAGTAAAGTAATGCTCAAAATTCTCCAAGCCAGGCTTCAGCAATACGTGAACCGTGAACTTCCAGATGTTCAAGCTGGTTTTAGAAAAGTCAGAGGAACCAGAGGTCAAATTGCCAACATCTGCTGGATCATTGAAAAGGCAAGAGAGTTCCAGAAAAACATCTATTTCTGCCTTATTGACTATGCCAAAGCCTCTGACTGTGTGGATCACAATAAACTGTGAAAAATTCTGAAAGACATGGGAATACCAGAACACCTGACCTGCCTCTTGAGAAACCTGTATGCAGGTCAGGAAGCAACAGTTAGAACTGGACATGGAACAACAGACTGGTTCCAAATAGGAAAAGGAGTATGTCAAGGCTGTATATTTTCACCCTGCTTATTTAACTTATATGCAGAGTACATCATGAGAAACGTTGGGCTGGAAGAAGCACAAGCTGGAATCAAGATTGCCGGGAGAAATATCAATAACCTCAGATATGCAGATGACACCACCCTTATGGCAGAAAGTGAAAAGGAACTAAAAAGCCTTTTGATGAAAGTAAAAGAGGAGAGTGAAAATGTTGGCTGAAAGCTCAACATTCAGAAAACTAAGATCATGGCATCTGGCCCCATTACTTCATGGGAAATAGATGGTGAAACAGTGGAAACAGTGTCAGACTTTATTTTTTTGGGCTCCAAAATCACTGCAGATGGTGATTGCAGCCATGAAATTAAAAGATGCTTACTCCTTGGAAGGAAAGTTATGACCAACCTAGATAGCATATTAAAAAGCAGAGACATTACTTTGCCAACAAAGGTCCGTCTGGTCAAGGCTATGGTTTTTCCAGTGGTCATTTATGGATGTGAGAGTTGGACTGTGAAGAAAGCTGAGCGCCGAAGAATTGATGCTTTTGAACTGTGGTGTTGGAGAAGACTCTTGAGAGTCCCATTGGACTGCAAGGAGATCCAACCAGTCCATCCTGAAGGAGATCAGTCCTGGGTGTTCATTGGAAGGACTGATGCTGAAGCTGAAACTCCAGTACTTTGGCCACCTCATGCGGAGAGTTGACTCATTGGAAAAGACCCTGATGCTGGGAGGGATTGGCGGCAGAAGGCGAAGGGGACGACCGAGGATGAGATGGCTGGATGGCATCACCGACTCGAGGGCATGAGTTTGAGTAAGCTCCAGGAGTTGGTGATGGACAGGGAGGCCTGGCATGCTGTGATTCATGGGGTTGCAAAGAGTCGGACATGACTGAGGGACTGAACTGAACTGAGTCAAAACCTAGGAAGACAGAAGAAAAGTTTGTTTTTTTTCTCTCCTATAGTGTATATATTAAAAATATATATAAAATAATCCTATATATTATTTATGGAGATATATATGTAGGTAAATAAAAATATAAAAAGAGGGATATTCACCATTGTAGTAAGGATAATTGTTAAGATAAATGTTTGTTACCAAGTCCCTTTTTGGGTTCCCTGAGTCATACAGAAACAGAGATAAATATGATAAGAAAAAGTTGCTGTACTTGCAGCATTTTATTTCTCAAAAACATAAGTAAGAACTGCTTTAATATAAAATAAAACTTGACAAAACATCTTAGAAGTAAATAGATTAGAAAATAAGTTAAAATGTAGGGAATTAAACTTAACAGAAGAGATACTGGAGGTGATCTGAAACAATTACAGAATAGTAATGGGAACACAGCTGGTATATAAGCTATTTTGCTTTTTTTGTGCCATAATCTTTATTATAAACTTTATCAAGCCAGGCTTCAACAGTAATGTGAACTGTGAACTTCCAGATGTTCAACTTGGGTTTAGAAAAGGCAGAGGAACCAGAGATCAAATTGCCAACATCCCATGGATCATTGAAAAAGCAAGACAGTTCCAGAAAAACATTTACTTCTGCTTTATTGACTATGCCAAAGCCTTTGACTGTGTGGATCACAACAAACTGTGGAAAATTCTTCAAGAGATGGGAATGCCAGACCACCTTACCTGCCTCCTGAGACATCAAGAAGCAACAGTTAGAACTGGACATGGAACCACGGACTGGTTCCAAATTGGGAAAGGAGTACGTCAAGGCTGTATATTGTCACCCTGCTTATTTAACTTATATGCAGAGTACATCATGGGAAATGCCAGGCTGGATGAAGCACAAGCTAGAAAGAAGATTGCCAGGAGAAATATCAGTAACCTCAAATATGCAGATGACACTACCCTCATGACAGAAAGTGAAGAACTAAATAGCATCTTGATGAAAGTAAAAGAGGAGAGTGAAATTTGGCTTAAAACTCAATATTCAAAAAGCTAAGATCATGGCATCTGGTCCCATAACTTCATAGCAAATAGATGGGGAAACAATGGAAAAAGTGTCAGACTTTATTTTTTTGGGGGGCTCCAAAATCACTGCAGATGGTGACTGCAGATATGGAATTAAAAGACCCTTGCTCCTTAGAAGAAAAGCTATGACCAACCTAGACAGCATGTTAAAAAGCAGAGACATTACTTTGCCGACAAAGGTCCATCTAGTCAAAGCTATGGTTTTTCCAGTAATCATGTATGGATGTGAGAGTTGGACTATAAAGAAAGCTGAGCACTGAAGAATTGATCCTTTGAACTGTAGTGTTGGAGAAAACTCTTGAGAGTCCCTTGGACTGCAAGGAGATCCAACCAGTCCATCCTAAAGGAAATCAGTCCTGCATATTCACTGGAAGGACTGATGCTGAAGCTGAAACTCCAATACTCTGGCCACCTGATGTGAAGAACTGACTCATCTGAAAAGACCCAGATGCTGGGAAAGATTGAAGGTGGGAGGAGAAGGGGATGACAGAGGATGAAATGGTTGGATGGCATCACCAACTTGATGGACATGAGTTTGAGCAAGCTCCAGGAGTTGGTGATGGACAGGGAAGCCTGGCGTGCTGCAATCCATGGGGTCACAAAGGACCCGACAGGACTGAGTGACTGAACTGAACTGAATCTTTATTATATTAAAAACGCGGGGACTTCTCTGGTGGTCCAGAGGTCAGTACTCTGCTTCCAATGCAGGGGTCACAGGTGTGATCCCTGGTTGGAGAACTAAGTTTCCACATGCTGTACAGGGTGACAAAAGAAAGAAAGAAAGAAAGAAAGAAAACCTTTGAGAAAGTTGTGGGACTTCACTGTGCTTTAGTTTCCTGTTTCATATAAAAAGGATAAAATGCTTTTCTTTCCAGTTTAGCCTTGTTTACCAAGCATTAATTTATCTCTGATGATTTCTGTTCTCTTTCCCTCTATGAGTTAGGTTTTGCTGGGTAACAAACCACCCACAACTTAGTGGCTTCAATTAGCTCACAAGTCTGTTGATCAGTAATTTGCACTGAGTTCAGTTCTACTGGTCTTGGCTGGATTCAGTCATGGATCTGTGGTCAGTATCCTGGTATGCTGGGAGCTCAGTAGTCTTGGAGGCTCATCTCTTAGCTGGGAGTCACACCAACTAGTATCTCACTCACCAGTAGAATATCCCAGGCTTTCCCACAAGGCTGTGGAGCCCCCAGGCAGTGAAAGAGAGCTGAATCTAAGGTACAAGTGCTTTTCAAGTCTCCACTTGCATCACATTTGTTGATGTTACATTGCCCGGAGCAAGTCACATGGCCAAGCCCAGAGTAAAAGAGTGGAGAAACACTCCATCGTCCCATCTGGAGAATCTATAAAGTCACCTCACAAGGGTATGCATGCAGGGAGGGAAGAATCCATGGCTATTTTCACAATCTATCCATTCTCTAAAGATTCATATTACATGGATAGGAAGTATTATTTACCATAGTGTAGCACCAAGTTCTCAGTAACATTTTCATTGTGAGATAATATCAGAATCTCTGGTTGAGTGTAAATATTGAAATGTTTTCTAATGAATTCTTTGAAATACAAATACTGTGTAATCTCTTACTGATATACATTGTTAAAAACAAATAACAACAACCTCAAGAACAAGATAGCAACATTGTAAAAGTTTTCTTCGTTTAAAAAGTTATTCTTCTTAGATAATGTTATCCTACTAGATTAAAATAACATTTGATTTATTAAATTTACTTACATATTACTATAAATACATATGGGGCTCCCCCAGAGGCTCAGCAGTAAAGAACCTGCCTGCTATGCAGGAGACGCAGAAGACCTGAATTGGATCCCTGGGTTGGGAAGATCCCCTGGAAGAAGAAATGGCAACCCACTCCAGTTTCTTGCCTGGAAAATCCCATGAACAGAGGAGCCTGGCAGGCTATATATAGTCCATGGGGTTGCAGAGAGTTGGACACAGGCATGCATAAACACTTACATGGTGAGTGGGGAAACCAGGAGGTAGAAGACTTGGGGCTAATCTTAGTTTTGTCTCTACTCTTTGCAATTTTAGACAAATCACTTAATCTTTTGAAGGCTCAGTTTCTTTATAGAATAGATGTTCTGGGGAACAAAATCACTGTTTTATTTCAATGGTGAAATTAAAATTTTTTTTCAGGAATAAATTTACGCCAAAACCAAAACCCAGGTCTCTCTAAGAGTAGAAATATCAAAGTCTAGTTAGAGGCTCAATTATTGGAAAAATTTTTGTGTAGCTACCCGATCGTAGATGGAAGTCTGGCTATTTCCCTTTCACTACATGTCTCATTTTGTTACAGCTCAATACTACTTAAAAATATAATAAAATGAAATAATAGATCTGAAAACTTAATTTATTTATTTATTTGGCTGCACCAGGTCTTAGTTTTGGCTTGTGGGATCCAGTCCCCTGACTAGGGATCAAACCCGGGCCCCCTGCATAGGGGGCATGGAGTCTTAGCCACTGGATCACCAGGGAAGTCCCATCTGAAAACCTTTTGATAAAACTTCTAAAAAGCCTTTTTTAAAAAAAAAAGTTGCTGAACAATTGTGCTTCTGATTAGCTCAACATTAGAAACCTTTCTACAAAGGAAGACATGGGCTTCCTTAATACTTGGAATGTTCAGTATTTCTTGATTACTGTTTTCTCTCTTTTCATGGATTGTACTGCAATTCTCTGAAAAGACAGAACTTAGGGAAACATTCTATACATTTTTCAGTTGACAGGCAGCAGCCAACATTTATTAAACAAATGAGTGAATTTGAATCAGGTTTGGCAGGAGACTTCTCACTTGGTGGTAGAAACGGGACATGTCCTATTTGCTTCATTAAACAGTCCTGCTTTTCTTAAAAAAAAAAAAAAGTCTTTCAATTTGTTAACGTGGTGTATTACATTGATTGATTTGTGGATATTAAAGAATCCTTGCATTCCTGGGATAAAGCCCACTTGGTCATGATGTATGATCTTTTTAATATGTTGTTGGATTCTGTTTGCTAGAATTTTGTTAAGGATTTTTGCATCTTTGTTCATCAGTGATATTGGCCTGCAGTTTTCTTTTTTTTGTGATATCTTTGTCTGGTTTTGGTATTAGGGTGATGGAGGCCTCATAGAACGAGTTTGGAAGTTTGCCTTCTGCAATTTTCTGGAAGAGCTTGAGTAAGATAGGTGTTAGCTCTTCTCTAAATTTTTGGTAGAATTCAGCTGTGAAGCCATCTGGTCCTGGGCTTTTGTTTGCTGGAAGATTTCTGATTACAGTTTTGATTTCTGTGCTTGTGATGGGTCTGTTAAGATCTTCTATTTCTTCCTGGTTCAGTTTTGGAAAGTTATACTTTTCTAAGAATTTGTCCATTTCTTCCAAGTTGTCCATTTTATTGGCATAGAGCTGCTGGTAGTAGTCTCTCATGATCCTTTGTATTTCAGAGCTGTCTGTTGTGATCTCTCCATTTTCATTTCTAATTTTGTTGATTTGGATCTTCTCCCTTTGTTTCTTGATGAGTCTGGCTAATAGTTTGTCAATTTTATTTACCTTTATCAAAAAACCAGCTTTTAGCTTTGTTGATTTTTGCTATGGTCTCTTTTGTTTCTTTTGCATTTATTTCTGCCCTAATTTTTAAGATTTCTTTCCTTCTACTAACCCTGGGGTTCTTCATTTCTTCCTTCTCTAGTTGCTTTAGGTGTAGAATTAGGTTATTTATTTGACTTTTTTCTTGTTTCTTGAGGTAAGCCTGTATTGCTATGAACCTTCCCCTTAGCACTGCTTTTATAGTGTCCCATAGGTTTTGGATTGTTGTGTTTTCATTTTCATTCATTTCTATGCATATTTTGATTTCTTTTTTGATTTCTTCTATGATTTGTTGGTTATTCAGAAGCGTGTTATTTAGCCTCCATATGTTGGAATTTTTAATAGTTTTTTTCCTGTAATTGAGATCTAATCTTACTGCATTGCGGTCAGAAAAGATGACTGGAATGATTTCAGTTTTTTTGAATTTACCAAGGCTAGATTTATGACCCAAGATGTGATCTACTCTGGAGAAGGTTCCGTGTGCACTTGAGAAAAAGGTGAAATTGATTGTTTTGGGGTGAAATGTCCTACAGATATCAATTAGGTCTACCTGGACCATTGTGTCATTTAAAGTTTGTGTTTCCTTGTCAGTTTTCTGTTTAGTTGATCTATCCATAGGTGTGAGTGGGGTATTAAAGTCTCCCACTTTCTAACACCATACACAAAAATAAACTCAAAATGGATTAAAGATCTAAATGTAAGACCAGAAACAATAAAACTCCTAGAGGAGAACATAGGCAAAACACTCTCCAACATAAATCACAGCAGGATCCTCTATGACCCACCTCCCAGAATACTGGAAATAAAAGCAAAAATAAATAAATGGGACCTAATTAAATGTAAAAGCTTTTGCACAACAAAGGAAACTATAGGTAAGGTGAAAAGACAGCCTTCAGAATGGGAGAAAATAATAGCAAATGAAGCAACAAAGGATTAATCTCAAAAATATACAAGCAACTCCTGCATCTCAATTCCAAATAAATAAATGACCCAATCAAAAAATGGGCCAAAGAACTAAACAGACATTTCTCCAAAGAAGACATACAGATGGCTAACAAACACATGAAAAGATGCTCAACATCACTCATTATCAGAGAAATGCAAATCAAAACCACAATGAGGTACCATTACACGCCAGTCAGGATGACTGCTATCCAAAAGTCTACAAGCAATAAATGCTGGAGAGGGTGTGGAGAAAAGGGAACCCTCTTACACTGTTGGTGGGAATGCAAACTAGTACAGCCACTATGGAGAAAAGTGTGGAGATTTCTTAAAAAACTGGAAATAGAACTGCCATATGACCCAGCAATCCCATTTCTGGGCATACACACCTAGGAAACCAGATCTGAAAGAGATACATGCACCCTAGTGTTCATCGCAGCACTGTTTATAATATCCAGGACATGGAAGCAACCTAGATGCCCATCAGCAGACAAATGGATAAGGAAGCTATGGTACATATACACCATGGAATATTACTCGGCCATTAACAAGACTTCATTTGAATCAGTTCTAATGAGATGGATGAAACTGGAGCCCATTATACAGAGTGAAGTAAGCCAGAAAGATAAAGACCAATACAGTATACTAATGCATATATATGGAATTTAAAAAGATGATAACGATAACCCTATATGCAAAACAGAAAAAGAGACACAGATGTACAGAACAGACTTTTGGACTCTGTGGGAGAAGGCAAGGGTGGGATGTTCTGAGAGAATAGCATTGAAACAAGTATACTATCAAGGGTGAAACAGATCACCAGCCCAGGTTAGATGCATGAGAAAAGTGCTCAGGGCTGGTGCACTGGGAAAACCCAGAGGGATGGGGAGAGAGGTGGGAGGGGGGAACAGGATGGGGAACATGTGTGTATCCATGGCTGATTCATGTCAATGTATAGCAAAAACCACTACAATATTGTAAAGTGATTAGCTTCCAACTAACAAAAATAAATTAAAAAAAATTTTTTTTAAAGTGTTCTTAGAGACATTTTGCCACAATGATATTTAACTGAAATGGAATATGGGAATAAATTATCCTTATGCTATACCAGTAGGTTTTACTGCCACGGGGGCTGTGAACATTTCCAAAATAACTTATTTCACCTATGTGTATAAATGAGAGGCCAAACAGCATGGGGGGAAGGGGAAAGGAATTTGAACTGGGCTTATCTCATCACCGAAAGTAGAAATCTGTCCACAAAATGACAGTGCGTGAATTGCAATGATTGTAAATTGTCTTCTTGCAACTTACACAACATTTAAGATTTTTAGAATATAAACATCAGTGGAAATAATCCTTTGAAGGAAAAGAACTCATAACCTTAAAGGAGTTGTCATTTGGAAACCAGTCTTTCTTGCATCTTATCTTCGTGACCTCTCAACTGCATTTGGAGCTAGAGGCCACTTCCTTCTTGAGGCTCTTTCCTCCTTTAACTTCTGAGACTGGTTGTTTCTTAGTTCTGCTTTCATTTCTCTGAGTGTCCCTCATGCTCCTTGCTTGTTCCCCTTGCCTCTTAAATATTATAGTCTTTTGGGATCCATCCTTAGCCTTCTTCTCTTTCCCCGCCCAGATTCATCCACTTTGCCAGCTGCAATTACCACCAGCGTCCACACTGTAAACCCACCAACCTCCTCCTCGATCTTGAGCTCTCTGCCAAGTGTTAGATTCCTGGATGTTCTCTGGGCGTGTTAAACTCATTTTCTTTTCTCAATAACCTGCTGCTTTTCCAGTGTGTGTGTACGCACACGTGTCCATGCATGTGTGCTGCCTAAACGAGACCTGAGAGTCTTAATATACTAAGTTCTGAAACTACTTCGTAGCCCCCAGCGGCTTCCCATGCAGTTCTTTCTTTTTGGACTACATGCCCCCAAAGGGTGATAATTCTCACATTATCACTTGGGGGAGGGGTCCTGCTGTGGACAGGACTCAATACCCTCTGGCTTTCTCCCCCAAGTAAGCAAAAGATCACATTTTTAAAGCATTTTATTAGGAGACAGGGAATCTGTTCTAAAAAGAGCACAATGAGAAATAAAATAATTCATTAGTCAAATATTTATTGAGTACCTTCTGTGTGCTTGATGCTGGGACATCACGGGGAGCACAAATGGACATTGGTCTCAGTCTAGGCAGAAGCAGGGTAGAGATGGGGAGAAACAGATCTTAAGCAAAAAAAAAAAAAAAAGAAAAGAAAAGAAATCACACAAATACATGTGAAATTCCAACTGTGACAAATGCAATGAAGCAGTGGTTCCTGGAGCGAGCTTGTAATGGTGTGATTTAATCTGGGCTTTCCCCCCAAGGAAGCTTAGCCAGAGCCAATATCTAAAAGATAATGTGGTAGATGATTGCAAAATTGTCTCAATTATTTCTGTCCTTTTGCAAGGTGACTTGCAACTCCTGCCATCAGGAGAATTTTTTCCATAACTGTCTTTATCTGAGCTGACTGTGTGATGCTTCTCAGCTGATAGAAAGAGGAAGAAATGACGGTGAGTCAGTTCTGAACTTAGGCCTTAAGGGGGTTCATGGTTCACCCTCTGAAAATTCCAGCATCACTGTATGAATAAGCTGAGCTAGGCTCCTGGATATTAAGAGACACTGGCCCAGTCAACCCTGACCTTTTAACTAACAACCAGCTAACTGCCAGACATGTGAATGAGGCCACCCAAGACCAGCCAGGCCCCGGCTGACCTGTTAAGCAAGCACAGACACACAGATGCGAGCCAGCTGAGATCAGTCCAGCCCGGCCCAGAGCAGCTGAACCATCAGCTGACCCAATGATCTGAGCCACGATCAAGTATTTGTGGTTTTAAGAGGCTGAGTTTTGAAGTATTTATCAGTCATAATGGCTGGCTGATACAGATGGATAGAAATTAACCAGGCAAAGAGCTTTATATTATAGACAGAGGACCACATGAGCAAATCCCAGGGAGTGGAGGGGAGTGTTGCAGAGATGAACCAATTTTGACTCCATATTGGAGCTGTATCTTTGACTTGCTTTTTGCTGCTGTTGTTATTATAAATATACATAATGGCTGCCTCAGAGGACCTGGCCCACCTGTGAAAAGAAGAGATGAACAAATCTCTTCCAAAGGCTGGCTATTTCTGGAGATGTTTTGCAAAGTTCATTGCCTCTCCCTCTATTTTTTTTGCCTTTTGACTTTAGTTCCCCATCCCCTCTCTCTCTGTTCTATAAAAGAACCTGGCATCCAGACTCCAATGAGATAGTTATTTTGGGAAGTTAGCCTGCTATCTTCTTGGTCAGTAGACTTTTGGAATAAAGCCATATCCCTTGCCTCAACTCCTCGTCTCCAGGATTTATTGACCTGTCCTGTGATGAGCTGAATGAGCAGGAGCACGGTAGATCCTGGGACAGAAAGAAGATGGTGGGGATGGATCAGATATAGCTTGGGGCTGAGTGGGTAGGGGTGGGGCTGTGCACACCTGGGAGACTGTGTTAAGGGCTTGAGTCTCGACTCTATAAGCTATGGGAGGACACATGAGGGTTTTCAGCAGGAAGGATGCATAGCTAGATGTGGGTTTTGGAATCCGTCTGAAGTACAGAGAACAGATTCAAGAGGGCCAGAATAGAATAGGGAAAGTGTTGCAGCAATCAGGTCAGAGATCATACCAGTGCATGCTAGGATGGTGGATGGTGACTGGACCTCAGTGTTGCCCAGGTAGATTCTTAACCACTGGACCACAAGGGAAGTCCCTGTTGCTAATTGATATGTTATTGCAAATCGAAGGTTTCTAAGAGCTTATCAAAGGTGATGGCTAGGTTTTCTCTTTTTTCTTTTTGCAAATTATGTATTTTCATACCTATAAAGTCTAAAGAGGATCATGATTAATTAAAAAAAATTTTTTTAATTTGCTTTAGGATCTATTATTTATTTATTTTTTAATTATTTATTTATTTATTTATTTATTTATTTATCCCACATGGCATGTGGGATCCTAGTTCCCCGATCAGGGATCAAACTGTGCCCCCCTGAATTGGAAGCATGGAGTCTTAACCACTGGACTGCCAGGGAAGTCCTTAGAGTCTGTGTTTTAAAAAGTCATTTAAGGCTTACAGCAAGATTCTTTATGCCCTCTACCCCCACACACGCATAGCCTCCCCCATTATCAACACTCCCCTAACCAGTGTAGCATGTTTTCCACAATTGATAAGACTACACTGACACAACATAATCACCCAAATGTCTATAGTTTATGTTAGGGTTCATTCTTGGTGCTGTACATTCTGTGGGCTTGGACAAAGATGTACTGACGTGTATCCATCATTACAGTATCATCCGAAGCATTTTCACTGCCCTACAAGCCCTCTGTTCTCTACCTCTTCATCCTCTCTCCCCTCCCAACCCCTGGCAACCAGTGATTTTGAAACTATTTGAGGGCACACAGAAACAGTGGCTTTTGTACTTTTCCTTCCAACGATGCACTTAAATACTTAGAAGTTCTTTTCTCTTCAGCTTATGTCTCCAACTGTTAGGAGCTGCCTAACATTTGCACTTCTCTTGAATGCCTTCCATTCCCTCATCATGTCTTTCTTGGTCTATTTCTGGTCTCCTCATTTACCTCTTTGCCTCTAGCTTTATTTTCCCCCAAATACATTTTTTAGACAGCTGTCAGAGTGCTTTTGTTTAAATGCCTGTCTGACAATATCACTATCCCAAAGTACTCTAAGGACAAAGCACCAGCTCCTAGTGACAACTTTCAAAAGCTTTCTGCCTGTAGCCATGGACTTCCCTAATCTTAAGTCTTGCCATTGACATCCCCACCCCCGCCCTTATGGAAATACTTTCATTTCCTTGACTGTACTGTAAATCTTCAAAATAGGTCTTAAGGAAGAAAAGCTTTAAAAACGGGCTGCATCTGCTTTGGTGACTGGCTAAATCAAAGCAATAAATAATAACTCTGAGCAGGCACAAAAGCACTATAACAAAGATTATGTTAAATAACCAGCCAGGATCATTTAGGCTGATACTATGGCAGCTGAAATTGAGCTTTTGGTAGCTGCATTCAAGTTGAAGTTCTAGGATCATATTTGCCTCATGCTTTTAAAATAGTTATCCATGTCTGGTTATTGCTATACTTCATGGTCACTCAATTTAAGTAGTGAAACTAGAACTTATTGCATGTCACTATAATTGCTTTCTAAAAATATTTAAATTCCATAATAGAGAACTCAATTTTTAGTTATGACTAATAATTTTTTCTATTCTTCTTAGGAAGTAAAAAAATATTTTATAAAAATAGCCATTATCTATTTTTCTTATAATTTTTCTTTTCCTTTGAAAGGGTTTATTTCACTTTGAAACTCTTTGAGGTTACTTTGGCATTATTCATCAGTTCTCTTCTACATGACTTTAAAAATATTCATCATTTCATTCAGATGATAAACAACAGAATATTGCTTCAGGTTTAGAAGACAAAGAAAAATATCTTTGGCTTCATTTTGAAGTTCTTCAGAAAGAATTTCTGTAATGTTAGCACATAATAAAAATTTGGAAGCAAAGGATAAACCCAAATCCGAAAGGCAATTATCAGTCAACCACTGGATTCACTGCTCACCTGTGTGAAAAAGTCTTTGACACAATTCCCAGTGTTCTAATAATCTCCAGAAACTTCTCAGTCATAGCTAATAAAATATAGTGTAAAGTCCAATGTACTTTTTTATAAAGTATACATTTTTATACCTATATTCCACATATAATTACTTTAAAATTTATTAATTTCTTTACAGATGGGCAAATTCTATTGTATATAGAATTAGTAACATTGAAAGTATTTTTAAGTTTTAAAATAGTCTCACAAATCCTGGTGATCATTAGACCCATCAATTGACGGTGCTCATTTAACGTTCTTGGCTCTTCTTTGCCACACTTAATCTAACATGTTCCCTCCTGTTGGCACTGCCTTAATTAGGCTGGCCATCTGTCGTAATTCAGATCGAGTCTGATTTGCTGTCGACGAGGTCAAGCCTTGTAGAGCAGACACATCATGTTGCATTTAAAGTCTGAGCTTTATTGAATGTGGCCCGGGATATTTTCTGGGTGTGTGTTACACACATTGACAGCTGTTCTTGCATTCTGCCATCCATCTCCCATCACATTTCTTTGAATAAACTCAAGAACACTGAGTTCACTGATGATGCCCTGCGACATTTCTGTCTTTATTATTCCAAATATACCTCAAAAATTCATACATTCGAATATGTATCTATTTTTATTTTCTCGATTATTCCCAATTTTCCAACCTATTACTTTTATTCTCAGTAAAACACTAGATTAAGATAGAAAAAGTTTTAGCTCTGAGTTTCAGGTACTTTAATTTCCAAATTTATTGGTCATATTTCATGACCACCTTCAGGCCGACAATGTAGTAATTTCACATAAAAGTCCCTGCTTTCATGGTCTCTGAATGTTTCTGTATTTTAAAGCCAGAACTGGTAAACAGTGTAATGGTTAAGCTCAACCTAACTACCTAGATTTGAACCCCAGGCCTATGTTTACTAGCTGTGTGCCCTTGAGCATGTTATTTAATCTCTCTGTACTTCAATTTTCTCATCTGTAAAATTGGGATAATGACAGTACAGGCATCTTAGAATTCATTTTTAGCATTAGTCATTAAGATGATAAAATCACTTTGAACAATTTTTGGCACATGGTAAACACTATCTAAGTGCTGGTTTTATGTATAACATTGTATTTCAAACAAAGAAATCTAAGTATCAAAGCTTTAAAAAGTTTCTGAGTTGCAAAAACCTTTTGTACTTTGTAGGTAAATTTTGTTTGATATTATCCATCATTTATTTTGGTGAATTCCAAACTATGGACAGAATCCTGACTTTAAACTGCATAATTCTCTAATATGTATTAATCATAGATGTGTAATGATTAGTTATGGAAGAAAATGAAATGCTAAATTATTCTATGCTCCTACTATTTGGAATTCCACTTGATGGATGGAGGGTGGGATTGAGAAGAAATGCTTAGATGGAAAATGGGTAGAATCATTTCTTTAAAAATAATTTTCAAAAATTAGAGTTACTGATGAAGAAACTGTAAGAACCACTGAAGAAGAGAAAGGAAGCTATGAGCCAATTAGTGCCAACACTGCATGTACCAACATGAGGCAATAAGTGCCTTGGGGTTGGCAGAACACCGGCTGGACAGAGCTGACGCAACTGAAGCGTCATCAGCAGTTGAGTTACAACAACGAGATCAGATTTTCCTTGCTTTATTTTCTATCTTCATGAAAATAAATGATGCAAATTATCAGGGAAAATATAAAAATGGCTATTTTCCACATGGAATTGGTTTCCCACGTATTTTGGAAGTTCTGTTTCCCTCTGCCTTTTTTTTTTTTCCCACTTGGGAAGTTGGAGTGACTCCCTGAGGCCCTCAGTTCTGTTTCTGTATAATCCTTGGAGTATGTGTGTGTGTGTGTTTACATCTATTTTTTTAAAGGAAGGAAATAGAAGTGGAGTTTATGATACAAAGTTAGCTCTCTTAGACAGGAATGAAATATTTTCAAGTGATGTATTCTACTTAGATATTTATTTATCCAGCAAGCTTAAAAAATTTTTGATTACCTACAATGTGAGAAGTGCCAGGTGGTGGGGAACTCATGACCAGAAACAAAGCAAAATCTCTTTCCCACAGAGGGTCATCCTGGAGGGGAGACAACGACATGAAGAAACTGTAACACAAAAGACCTAGGTGTCCGTCAGCATCACACACAGGGCACAGAGGAGGATAGAGGACAAAGCATACATTACACACTTATTTCTAATTAGAAAAAAAGGTTTTCTCTATTAGCGTGACATCATAAGGCTCTAAACATGCTGTCAAAATATTTTCTGGAGGCAATTATTATATTGGTAATACTAGCATTCTAGCAAAGCTAAGAAAAATTGCCAAGGAGAAATAAGGCAAAATTTGCTATGTTCCTGTAGATAATTTTATGATGAAGCTGAAATAATTAAACTAGTGGTATTGGCACAGTACTAGCCAGAAAGCTCAGCTAAACAGAGTAACACAGCATAAAAGTCCAAGGAAGATGAAGACCTTCCCACTGATCACAAAAGGATGATTAAAATTAAAAAAAATCAATGTATTACAGCAATTGGCTAGCTATTTAAGAAAAAAACTGATTTTCAGCCTCACTGTGCTAAGTTGCTTCAGTTGTGTCCGACTGTGTGAGACCCCATGGACTGTAGCCCGCCAGGCTCCTCTGTCCTTGGGATTCTCCAGGCCAGAATACTGGAGTAGGTTGCCTATTAATGCTTCTCAGCCTCACACTAGATGTCAAATTGATTCCAGGTGGATTAAGAAGCTAACTCAAAAAAAAGAAATAGCAAAAAAGAAACTTTTATCAGATATAGAAGGCCTTTCTAGCATAACACATAAAGAATAGACATGGATAATGAAAATAAAAACTCAGTGTACATCAAGATATACCATGAACAAAATTTAGAGGATTAAAAAAACAGGAAAAAAAACTGTAACTTGTATTTCATAAGAGGGCTTTTATGAATTCACAAGAAAAATAAATACACCAAAGAAATAAAAAGTCACAATATACACACTGAAACATAAATGTAAATATAAATATTTATAAAGACTAAAAAGATATATGGCAAAATGTTAACAGTGGTTAATCTTGAGATTATAAAACTTGAGATTATAAAAATTTTAATCTTTTCTGTTTACTTACGCTTAAGCTGACTCATTTGGAAAGACCCTGATGCTGGGAAAGATTGAAGGCAGGAGGAGAAGGGCCGATCACAGAGGATGAGATGGTTGGATGGCATCACCAACTCAATGGACATGAGTTTGAGTAAACGCTGGGAGTTGGTGATGGACAGGGAGACCTGGTGTGCTGTGGTCCATGGGGTTGTGAAGAGTCAGACATGACTGAGTGACTGAACTGAACTGAAGCATTCTTCAATGAGTATGTTATAAAAATATATAATAATAGTAAAAAAAAATAAGAGAAAGAGAGAATAGGAGGAAATAGTCACTCTAATAAAACACTAATGAAGGCATTAGTTTGGCATATTACTTCAGAAGGGGAATTTAGCAATACTTGCCAGAAGCTGTAATATTTCACACACACTTTGAATCAGTAATTTCTTTTTTTTACAATTTCTTCTACAGAAATAACCAAGACTAGGTAAGAAAAATATAGCTGTAAGAATGTTTATGACCTTGCTGTTCAAAACAGAAAGAAATGAAAATAAACAAAACATTTCACAGTGTAGTTCAAGCTGAATAATTGTGGGCTGTGCCCTCAATGAAATATTAGAAAGCTACTAAAATGGAAATGCAATGGTATGGAAATATTTGGGTTGAATTATTGAACAAAAAAGTCATATTATGAGATAAAGCTCAGACATTTTAATGATCTCTATAGCTGATATCTATATTTCTCTCTCTAAATACATTTATACATATATCAAAAGATATGAAATCTATAACTTAAAATATTAATATGGTTACCCTCTGAGTAGTGAGATTCCAAATGATTAAAAATGTTTGCTTATTTGTAACTTCTAAAGTGTTTTTCCAAAATTGTGTGTATGTAGATATATACACACATATGCTTTTTTGAAATGAAGAAAAAAGCATTTTTAAAAAGGCAATCATTTTAACTAGCAGTCATATTCAATGAGTTCATTATTGGGCTTGTACTAATTACTTTTAAAATTCAAATATGAAAAAGACTTGTGTCACAGAGCACAGTAAATAAGAAGACCCTTCCTATACAATAATCCTAATCCATATTCCATAGCCCCTTAAAATGGGGTCAATAAGATACTTCTTGACATCAATTATCTTTGGTGAGCTTTGAGAAAGATCTGGCTTATATTAAATTCTGTGATTAGGGAGTAATTTTATAGCAAGATTTGAATATCATTGTGGAATGGCTAATTTTTGTTTCAAAGGTAATCATATGTGTTTAGAACTCTATGCTTACACAGCTCTTTTATCTATACTATTTTATTTGAATGCTCACAGCAGGTTTTTTTGCACATGAGGAAACTGAAGTTTTAAAATGTAAAGGAACTTGTTCCATGTTACTCTGCTAGTAGTGGATGGAATTGGGTTTAAATCCAGAACTTCTAATGGGAGTCAAACAAGAGGGCACAGATTCCATACTCTTTGCTACACCATTTTGCTAGCATTTAAAAGTAAATTATTAGGTGAAAGTTCAAACTTAATATTACATTGTCCCATTTCTATTCATTGTGCTGACTCTTTGAAGAGCCTATGGAGGGCACTTCAGTTATTCTGTCATGTGACAGTTCACCCAGAATGGTCTTATGCACAAAGGCCATGAAATCCTCACAGATTATAGAGAGTAGATTAGGGTAGACTAGAGCTCTTGTATCATTGTATCATATCATGCCATTCTAAGAACGACAGCCACCCTACTGCTATATGTTAGGTGCACCATGCATATTAACAAACACGCAACCCATGAGATAGGCTCTTATCCCCATTATACAGATGAGAAAACCGAGGTTCAGGAAAGTGCATTTGGTCACACAGCTCATGAGTGGAAAAAGCAGGATCTGAATTCAGCCATCTCTGACTCCAGATGCTTACTCCTACCGAATGCTGCCACCCTTGATCCAATCTGTGTCTAGACTGTGCAGAGAAAACATGTCTTCCTAGTGCTGCCAGTGTGAACTTCAGAGCACCTCAGACTGCTGAATAGGGGGCTATATGCTCATTAAATCAGGGGTCACCAACCTCTGGGATCTGATGCCTGATGACCTGAGATGGAGCTGATGTAATAATAATAGAAATAGGACTTCTCTGGCGGCTCAGTGGATAAGAATCCGCCTGCCAATGCAGGGGGCATGGGTTCAATCCTTGGTCCAGGAAGATTCTACATGCCATGGGGCAACTAAGCCCATGCACCACACTACTGAGCCTGTGTGCTGCAAGGAATGAAGCCCAAGTGCCTACAGCCTGTAAGACAAGACACTGCAATGAGAAGCCCAAGCACCACAATGAAGAGCAGCCCCTGGTCACTGCAATCACAGAAAGTCCACGCAAAGCAACAAAGACCCAGTGCAGCCAAATATAAAAAATAATAAGTACATAATAAAAAATTTAAAAGATTAAGAAAATATTAATAGAAATAAAGTGCACCATAACCATCACCTTCCCCCACCCCCACCCCACCCCCACTCCCAGCCTGTGGAAAAATTGTCTTCCATGAAACTGATCCCTGGTGCCAAAAAGGTTGGGGGTGGTGTCACTGTACTAAATGGTGATCTAGCCCAATGTCAAGGGGAAGGTTACATAACTAGAAAAAAAGAAAAAAAAGCTTATCATAGACAAGGGGAAGCCTAGGGACTTTTTCTACTTTTCTTTGCCCTTTTGTAAGAAAAATGTTCTCTTACTAGTAACAATTTATAAATCTCTTTAATGTAGTTTCTATCATTGAGGATGAGATCTTACCAAAATAATAATAATAATAAACTATATTGCTTTCTCTTAAGTTTTTAATGAAGTTTCTACCACCTAAACAGTCTTCCTGTCTAGCAACTTGACATTTTGCTAATCAGTAGAGAAGGGCCCTTTAAAAGTTCAAATTAAGACAATTCCAAATATTTGGAAACACAGTGTATGTGTTTGATATTCTGGTTATTGTACCTATGGCCTATAATAGAAATAACCTTTGCTAGACCACAGATAGAATCGGATCTCAAAATAGGCCACGAGCAATATTAATCACATATTTTATTTCTGTTGACAGTTATTTACATAATAGTTTAAAAGTCTGGATGTTAATAGAACTGTGTGGTAAGGATGCAAGCTAGAATTTTTCATTTCAGCCCAATGTTAAGCATATTTGCTTTCATCTTCTGTGACCAATAGTTTTTAAATGTTTGTATTCTAATGCAAAGGATCACAAAATTATGTTATCCATTAATATGAGTGGGATAATTTGGATGATAAAATATGTAGACTTAGATGTGTGTCTGGATATATACACAAACATGTATACGTATACACGGGGCTTCCCTGGTGGCCCAGAAGTAAAGAATCTGCCTGCAA
Source organism: Odocoileus virginianus (assembly GCF_023699985.2). Classification (NCBI taxonomy): domain Eukaryota; kingdom Metazoa; phylum Chordata; class Mammalia; order Artiodactyla; family Cervidae; genus Odocoileus; species Odocoileus virginianus. The sequence continues at coordinate 21,527,747 of NC_069682.1, forward strand.
TGTAGGAGATGCAGATCTAATTCCTGGGTTGGGAAGATCCCCTGGAGGAGGGCATGCCAACCCACTCCAATATTCTTGGCTGGAGGATCCCATGAACAGAGGAGCCAGACAGGTTACAATCCATAGGGTTGCAAAGAGTCGGAACATGACTGAAGTGACTTGAGCACACACAAATGTGCTTCCAAATCACTTTTATAAATCTCAAGGGGACATAGAAACATTGCAATTTGGGTGATTTCCCAAACTGTGCACTTGTCAATTCTTAACTAATCATACACCAAGAATTTCTTTTAATTTCTGTGTTTTCCCCTCTTCCACCTTTGACTATTTCAGAAGACCAGAAACAGTGTAAGAGCAAAATGACTCAAAGAGGTATGCTTTTCCACTCCTTGAGTTGCTGTTTGAATGTTAACATGCTGTTTGAGAAAGAAATTATTAGTCACAATTTTGGAAGTGAAATTTTAGAACACTTATAAACATTTCCTAACTTATAAATAACAGACAATTGCAAATGTTTATTCTTTATCTACCCGATGGAGCCTCAGCTGTCAAGCAGTGGGGAGGGGGGGTCAGGAAGGAGCATTTAGTTTTTCCAGTTTCAGAAAAGGAGCCCTGTAAAGCAGGTATAGGAATCTAATACTTCAGCTCTGGTACATTCATGTGCTCAGATCTCTCTCAAACTAAAGGCTTTTCTCTCTCTGCCTCTCTCTTTTATTATTTTTTTTCCATTTATTTTTATTAGTTGGAGGCTAATTACTTTACAACATTGCAGTGGTTTTTGTCATACATTGAAATGAATTAGCCATGGATTTACATGTATTCCCCATCCCGGTCCCCCCTCCCACCTCCCTCTCCACCCCATCCCTCTGGGTCTTCCCAGTGCACCAGGCCCGAGCACTTGTCTCATGCATCCAACCTGGGCTGGTGATCTGTTTCACCCTAGATATACATGTTTCGATGCTGTTCTCTTGAAATATCCCACCCTCGCCTTCTCCCACAGAGTCCACGCAGCACTGTTTATAATAGCCAGGACATGGAAGCAACCTAGATGCCCATCAGCAGACGAGTGGATGAGGAAGCTGTGGTACATATACACCATGGAATATTACTCAGCCATTAAAAAGAATTCATTTGAATCAGTTCTAATGAGATGGGTGAAACTGGAGCCCATTATACAGAGCGAAGTAAGCCAGAAAGATAAAGACCATTACAGTATACTAACACATATATATGGAATTTAGAAAGATGGTAACAATAACCCTATATGCGAAAAAAAGAAAAAGAGACTCAGATGTATAGAACAGACTTGTGGACTCTGTGCCTCTCTCTTTTAAAATCTCATTTTACTTTGACATCATACCTGTTGAAAAGCTGGCTTGCTGGCTTGCTCTTCTGTCTGTCTCTCCCTTTCTCTCTAGGATGAAAGTGAAAAGTGAAAGTGTTAATCGCTCAGTCGAGTCCCACTCTTTGTGACACTATGGACTGTAGCCTGCCAGGCTCCTCTGTCTGCGGGATTTCCCAGGCAAGAACACTGAAGTGGGTTGCCGTTTCCTTCTCCAGGGGATCTTCCCGACCCAGGGATTGAACCAGGGTCTCCTGCATTGTGGACAGATTCTTTACTGTCTAAATCATAGTGTTTAAAAATGCAAATACCTTTGAATGTTACAAGAGTCTAAGTCATTCATATCTTGATGTAAATGAGCTCAAGAAGATTGCTTGTCTTAAAAGTATCTAAAATATACAGGGTACCAAGTTTGCTGGCGTTCTGGAAGACTTCAGAGGGCTTGGGCTCGCTGAGTCTGCAAAGTGCCCCATGCTTTTCATGGGGGTGGGTGGTAGGAAGAATTGGAGAAAAGATGCAGCCAGGGGTTCCAAAGTCGGGACAGAGAGGCAGAGAGTCGAGTGGTGCCGGGAATAAACTGCCTACTTTGAGAATTTGTCTCAAGTCTTTAATTTTTAGTTTAGATGGGAAAAAATGACCCATTCACACATCCATTTCCCGCCCTCCCGCCCCCACCCCACTCCCACTGGCACCAACCAACTTCTGGTTGTCCCCTTAGTTCAGGCAGGGAGGGGCAGAGAATAATCTTCATCTGAATTGGCCCAGCAGTTTCCTATTTCCTGTTTTTGTTGTATCACTGGAAAATTTTCCATATGTATCTGCAGCAGACTACAGACTCTCAGAACAACTAGAGAAACTGGAAGAGTCCTGTTAGTTCCCTTCATGTGTAAAAGAAGTTCTTGAGTTTTCAGAGCAAACTGGTGGCAGAGTCAAGGCTAGAAACTACCCGGCTGGTAGTACTATTAAATACTAGACGCTTTGTGTAAAAATATGGAAAGCTAAGTAATAACAGTGAATGAAGGTAAACTAATTTAACTTGCTAGTTTCATTTTCCTCAAGTGCTGTGTTTGTAAACCAGTTTTTTGGAGCTTTTCTAACCTAAGAATGTGTATGATGACGGTAGAGCTGTTTGACAAGCCCCACCTTATTCACCACCATCCTTTTTTTCCCTGACTTGCTCTTAAAATCGGGGGATAATTGCTTTACAGTGTTGTGTTAGTTTCTGCTGTCGGTTCAGCTCAGTCACTCAGTCGTGTCCGACTCTTTGCGACCCCATGAGCTGCAGCATACCAGGCCTCCCTGTCCATTGCCAACTCCCAGAGTTCACTCAGACTCATGTACAACAGTGTGAATCAGCTGTATGTATACATAGATCTTCTCCCTCTTGAGCCTCCCTCCCACCCCTCTAGGTCAAAACAGAGCACCAGGCTGAGCTCCCTGTGTTACACGGCAACTTCCCATTAGTTATCTATTTTACACAGGGTAGTGTATATATTTACTCTCATCCTCTGCTTCCCTGCAGTGTCCACAAGTCCTTTCTTTATGTCTGCATCTCTATTCCTGCCCTGCAAATAGGTTCATCAGTACCATTTTTCTAGATTCCATTTATATGCATTAATATGCAATATTTGTTTTTCTCTTTCTGACTTACTTTACTCTGTATAACAGGCTCTAGGTTTGTCCACCTCAGTTCGACCGACTCAAATTCATTCCTTTTTATGGCCAAGTAATATTTCATTATATATATGTACCACAACATCTTTATTTATTCATCTGTTGATGGACATCTAGGTTGATTCCATGTCCAGGCTATTGTAGATAGTGTTGCAATGAACATCAGGGTACAGGTGTCTCTTAGAATTATGGTTTTTCTCAGGGTATTGCTGGGTCACATGGTAGTTTTATTCCTAGTTTTTTTTTTTTTTTTAAGGAATCTCCATACTGTTCTCCATAGTCACTGTATTCCCACCAACAGTGCAAGAGGGTATTTTTAAAAATTAATTAATTATTAAGCTGTTAATTTGGCTGCATCAGGTCATGGTTGTGCACACAGGATCATGTGGGATCTTTTGTTGTGGAGCATGGACTCTCTAAAGGCAGAGTGCCAGCTTACTTGCTCCAATGCATGTGGCATCTTAGTTCCCAATCAGGAATCAAACCTGCGTCCTTTGCATTTCAAGGTGGATTCTTAATCCACTGGACCACCATGGAAGTTCAATCACCATCCTTTTTAAAAAAATTTGTGTGTGGAGGCTGTCTTGTTGTCTCAGTCTGCTGTCTTACTTTTTTCCTGTGCTTTTTTAGCTGCTTCTCACTTTTTGGGGAAGAGAGGTGGTGGTGGGCGGTGAAGTTCCTATTCCTCTCACAACTTCCTTCTCCTTTGGGAGAAAGCCAACTAGTACATTCAATGCCTGGGGGCTGTCGATGTCCAGTTTTAGACTCTTGGGTCAGGCCTGCCCTGTCATGTACTAATTTACATGAAATAATTAGGATGTCACTTGATCTAACAGGTGAAAATGAAATTAACAACTGAATTCACATTCACTCTCGGGTATATTCCCCTAGAACTTTGAGGGGTATGATGCTGTTTTTATATACCAACAGCAGCCTTCTTAGATGGCTCCCTTCTAATGCAGTTTCCTTAAGAAGGATCGATTTATGGTTCAAATCTCAAATAACACTTGACATTGATGGGTCCAAAATTAGGCCACTCACCAATGGTCCATTCAAAAGCTATACAATTACCAGTAGTCAAGCTTCAGGCAATTTGTGTTGTAGAGCACATAAAAATATCTGCAAAGTCCTTCATTTGGATGCATAAATATTATCGTATTTAAATGCATTTTACACTCTGAATAATATAAAATAGGGCTATTAACCCAAATAAACTTAAGTGGTGGTCCTTAAGTCCTATGAAAGTTTGTAGGAACACGCAGCTTCATAGCTGTCCTCAGAATCTCCAAGGGCCCTGTGATCCAAGGAAAGAAAAGGAACCATGAATTCGGGTAATAAATGGGTCATTTAAAGCATCTCACTAAATTTACTGATTTTTGTCTCCACTCCATTTGGATGCATTTCCTCATTGATTTTCTTTAACTTACTGGCTTAAAAGACTGCAGTTTTCAGGTTTTTCTTACATCCATTCTTTCATACTCTGTTGATTGATTTGGATGACAATTGAGTAGGATGACAAGTCACAGATAGAATAGGACTTTGATGTTGCAGCAAGGTGATTTCTGCTGGGAGAGAATCACAGGCTTTAGAATGAGCAGACGGAGTTCTACTATGGCACAAAGGTCACTTAAGAGCTTTGAGTCTCAGTCTCTGATTTGTATATGCAGCTATTTCATGGGGTTGTCATGAGGATGATGTAAGATAAACATGGAAAGAACCTACTGACCACAGTTCGTGACAACCATTAAATAGGCCTTTTCCTCCCTTGTCTGGTTTGAAACAGACTATTGGACTTGGCTTGGTTTCTTGAAGATGCAAAGACCATACCCCTGTTGATATCTGTAATTGTACTCTTCTGGGTTGACCTTCTATTTTTAGGCCTAGAAACTTTACCTTCCACTCTCCCCATTCTTGGTCTACCACCTCCTATTCCTGCCATCTTCTCATTTACTGCCAATCCTGTTCCCTTTCCTAATATCCACAGGAAGAGTCAATTTATTGTGATCTCAACGTTTCCAAGGACCTCAGAGAAAAAAGATATCAAAGGGAAGAATAAATATAATATGTTTAAAGCATGACAATAAATTACTCAGTTTCATCTCAAATTTTGCTCTGAGGAAAGGTTGACATGAAACGTTTGAAGAAACATGAAACAGATCCTAAAGACAGATGATTTTTCAGAGTGAAAGGTAATTTTTTTCCCCTAAGCTTCAAAGCAAGGGTTCCTTTTGTCATCTGCTTGATAGGTTATTTTTGACAGGATTTAACTTATGAAATTGTTCCAATGCCCTTTAAAAGTGTCTGGGCACATGAGTGTGCTAGTGAAGATAAATGTTAGGTCTTAATTGAAATTTTAAAAATGTCCATGTGGCAAAAGTATAGACAACATATTGGTTCTTTGGTGAATTTAAAAAAATGAGTACCTTTTATGACACTGTGTTTACACTCAATAATCAATAGGATGATCTGAGAAATAAGCTAGGAAAAAACATGCCTTCTGGATAATTTTTCTCCTTAACATGTCCCTTTCAACTCTGATTCATCACATCCTTCAAAAATTTTTTCTCTAATTTAGACATTATTCTTTGTTATTTCATTAAGAATCTTAACATAGTATACCAGTAAAAGAGTGAATACACCTGTAAAAATTACTAATAATTTATAGTAATATAGAAACCTTTTTTGCTATAGAAAAATTTCTAAATTTTCAGTATCACAATTTCAAAGGAATTTCATAAAATTGTATTAAATTAAGAAGAAATTTAATCAATTTAATTGTGATACAGGCTGAAGGATTTTTCCAGTGCAACATAATAAGCTATACTTTAGTTGCATAAACATTAATAAAATACACTTATTGCAAAAATTTTAATAAAATAAAACTTTTAAAGGATTCATAACTTCTTAAAAATTAATTTCTGAGCAACACTTTAATTTTTTTATTTTAAAATACTTTTATTTATTTGGCTGTGCTGGGTCTTAGCTGTGGTATGAGGGATCTAGTTTTTCCACTAGGGATGGAACCTGGGCCCCCTGCATTGGGAGTTCGGAATCTTAGCCACTGGACCACCAGGGAAGTCCCTCACCTCATTTTTATAGAAGAGGAAATCATTCAAGTCCATAAAGCTAATAATAGAAAAAACATAGTGGCACCTGACAACAGGATTTGAATAATTACACATGATTATATTCATCTCTGGGCTTTCCAAGTGGTGCTAGGGGTAAAGGCGCAGGTTTGATCTCTGCTTGGGGAAGATCCCCTGGAGGACTTAGCATACACACAGGGATATTCATCTTTATTATGAAAAAGTTCAAATAATCACAAATGTCTCCTTACAACCACATTAAATAATTATCAAGACCAACATGTTTGCTTCCTCTCTCCCTTTTCTCTTTTACTTTTTCGGTTTGCTGAAATAATTTGAAGAAACACCCAGATCTGTCATTTTACCCCTACATACATCAGTATCTGTCTCCAAAAACTATGGACTTAACAAAACAAAAAGCAATGCCATTCTCATACCTTATAAAGTAACAATAATTCTTTGGCATCATGTGAATCAGTCCATAATTAATTTCCCTAGTTGCTTTAAAAATATCTTTTGTTCATTTGGTTTGTTCAAATCAAATTATGAGCATGCTGCTGCTGCTGCCGCTAAGTCACTTCAGTCGTGTCCGACTCTGTACAACCCCCCCACCAGGCTGCCCCGTCCCTGGGATTCTCCAATCAAGAGCACTGGAGTGGGTTGCCATTTCCTTCTCCAAATCATAAAAGTGAAAAGTGAAAGTGAAGTCACTCAGTTGTGTCCGACTCTTAGCAACCCCATGGACTGCAGCCTATCAGGCTCCTCCGTCCATGGGATTTTCCAGGCAAGAGTACCGGAGTGGGGTGCCATTGCCTTCTCCAAATTATGAGCATACATTTTAATAAAATGTCTGAGCAAGTTCTTGTGATTTCAGAAAATAAAGCAATGAAAGAGAGATGAGGTCTTCAGTCTAAATACTAGTGAAGATTTTGCAAAAGATGTTCCAATATTAATAGTTTTATAGCCTATCAATTAAAAGAAATAATTGGGAAGATCCATAAGAAGTTATTTTTGTTTTTTTCTCTTTAAAAAGAAGGAAAATTTACTATCCACTAACACCATGTTATGGGGCTTTCCAAGTGGCGCTACTGGTAAAGAACCTGCCTACCAACGTGAGACATAAGAGATGCAGGTTTGATCCCTGGGTCGGGAAGATCCCGTGAAAGTGAGCAAGGCAACTCACTCCAGTATTCTTGCCTGGAGAATCCCATGGACAGAGGAGCCTGGTGGGCTAGGGTCCATAGGGTTGCAAAAAGTCGGACACGACTGAAGCAACTTAGCATGGAGCGTGCAAAACATTTATGAACGGAATGTTTCCACTCAAAATTCCTATGTTGAAACTTAACCCCCAATATGATGGTATTAGGGGGTGGGGCCTCTTTTATAAGGGTACAAATCCCATTTGTGAGGGTTCCACTTTCGTGAGCTAACCACCTCCCAAAGGCCCCACCTCTTAAGAGCATTAAGTTAGGGGCTAGGATTTTAAGGTATGAATTTTGAAGGGACAGAAACATTCTTGACTATAGCACAGCCCGAGACCACTATTTCATGTTTCAGAAGGGCACTTAGTCCACACGTGTACAAAAGATGTCATCTTAGAAGGATAGGCCTTCTTGGGAAAGCACATTTAGTAAATCTATAAATGTTTCTTGGAATATGGATTTGGCAACTGAAAAATATCTCAAAATTAGTAATATCAAATGTTGCACTTATTGGAGCTCAGGGTGGGCTGCCCCAAAATATGCCACAATAGTATATTGATTAGTTTGAATTAAATTACTTTAAAAATGACTAATGCAAGAGGGACACTCTGACCCTCCTTTCTGTCTCCCTGAAAGCAGGAAATCGATCTCCCATAAGAAAGGTGCTCTCCCAGCATCTTGTGGAGCAAGGACACCCTTATCTCCAGAGAGAGGAATTCAGACCAAGAAGCCTGTATAAACAAATTAAATCACTTCTTTAATTTATGACCCCAAGCCCAAACTCTGTTTAAATTCTTCACTCCTTGGGCACCCAAAATCTAAGCTTCTTTGTTAATTTCTCACAAATGTATTGTTCCTTTGTCTAAAAAGTATAAAAGCTGCCTGCTTTGACACTTTAATATATACTAATATATAATAAGTATATATATTACATATACATACATTTATTTATTTATCTGTTTTTGACCGTATGGGTCTTTGTTGCTGTGTCCAGGCTTTTGCTAGCTGTGGTGAGCTGGCGCTACTCTCTAGATGCGGTGTGAGGGCTTCTCTTGTTGTGAAGCGCAGGCCTTAGAGCCTGTGGGCTTAGCTGCCCCAAGGCATGTGGAATCTCTCTGGACTGGGATTGAACCCATGTACCATGCATTGGCAGGCAGATTTGTAACCACTGGACCACCTGAGAAGTCTTATTGCCCTGAGACCTCCATTTGCACAAATGAAAATTTGTTTTTTTCTCCTGTTAATCTGTCTTGTATGAATTTTATTATTAGTCCAGCCACAAAAACTCAAGAAGGGTAGAGAAGGAAATTTCCCCCTCCCAACATACTTATATAGTTTATATATATAAACTATATATATATGTATGTATATATATAATTATCCAGATACTTAGGAGCAAAAGAGGCAGTAGTTGAGTCAAAAGGGTGTGGAGTCAGACAGACTGGCCATTATTTATTAATTTAATAATTTATAAATTATTTATTAATTCTCAGTCTTTTGATACCTTAGTATTTCCTCCGTAAAATGGGAGACTATAGTTCCCCATTAGGGGAACTCATAAGGGAGACTATACTCCCCTTATGAGTATATGAGACTATACTCGTAAGAATCCTCTCGATAGGCATGTAATGTAGCTAATGCATTATCTGGCACATAAAATGTACAGATCCTCCCCAACTTACAATGGAATCACGTCCCAATAAACTGATCATGACCGAAAGTTGAAAATGCACTTACATTTACTCTCCAGGACACCAAGGCTTAACCCAGCTTACCTTAAACATGCTCAGAGCACTTACATTACTCAACAGTTGTACAAAGTCATCTAACACAAAGTCTGTTCTATAAGTTGTTGACTATCTCATGTGATTAATATTGTACTGAAAGTGAAAAACAGAAAGAAAGTGAAAAACCTTTCTGTCTGGGCCCAGGATGGCTGTAAGTATATTGGTTGTCCATCCTTGTGATCTGGTGGCTGACCGGAAGCCCTGGCCATTGTCCAGCATCAAGACAGAGGATTGGACCTCCTATCATTAGTCCAGGAAAAAAGTCATAATTCAAAATTTACAGCATGGTTTCTGCTGAACTTGGGTTATTTTCACCCATTGTAAAGTAAAAAATGTCTCAAAGTCAAACCATCATCAAGCTGGGGACTGTCTGTACTTAAATTCTAGCTCATTGTTAACTTCTAAATTTTCAGACAGTTTGCTCAAAAGAACACAAACTCAGCCTCTCATCTGGACTGGGATTTCATGGGAACTTAGAGGGTTGATGAAGAAACTCCATTTTCATCTCTTCAAGGCAGATGGCTGTCTTCTCTGTCTGCTGACATGTTGAGCAGCTAGAATGAATGCTATCTCTAGTGTGAAGTGTTTGAAAGAAGTAAGATTAAGTGTGGACAGGGTTTTTTTTTCCCCCTTGTTCATTAAACATTTTGGTGACTAAGAGTCTTCTCAATACATCTCCCAAGTTGATGTACTAACTCATATTTTTCCACTTTTACATAATACTCTAATTTTTTTAATGACCAGTTCATAAAAACAAATTCAAGTTTACAGGTTAAAAAATCAAGACCCAGGATAATTAGCTACTTGCTTAACATGGTAATAGCTAACTTTTCCTGGGACCTCATCTTCTCAATGTGCATGTTTGTGCACCCTTAGTCGTGTCCAACTCCTTGCAACTTCATGGACTGTAGCCCACTAGTCTCTTCTGCACATGGGATTTTCTAGGCAAGAATACTGGAGTGCCATTTCCTTCTCCAAGGGATCTTCCTGACCCAGGGATTGAGTCTAAGTCTCTTGTGTCTCCTATATTGGCAGGTAGATTCTTTACGACTAGTGCCACCTGGGAAGCCAACATCTGACTGCTTTCTATTTATCTTAACTCTGTTACTATGTGAGCAATCCCGGGAGGATGGTGTGATTTCATGTCCATGTTAGAGATGAGGAGACTGAGGCTCAGAAAAGTTAAAAAAAAAAAACTTGTCCAGGGTCATTTAACTGGTAGGTGGAGATTCAGAACCTGTACTGGGCAGTCTAGCACCAGAATCACTCTGTGGTATCAGCTAAAGACTCTCTAAATTGGACACTCTTGGATTTAAAGAGCAGCCCATCACCACGGGCTGGGGTTAGTGCCTGATAGGGCGAAGCGGGCACTCCTCCTCTAACTCCTGTGAGCAGCTGCGTCTCTTCTCCTACCCCCAAGCCAGGAAGGCAAGCAGACACCGTCTCCACCCTCTCCTCCCATGCCAAGATCCCACTGTTCCTCTTTGTCTCTTCTCTGTTGTTTCACAAAGATCTACTTGTTTAATCTTTCCATCTCTTCTTTGTTTCAGTCTAAATAGAGACAGGGATGAGGGCAGAGGAGGAATTGAAACCAAACCCTTCCCAGGGTGAGAGATGAACATGCCAGGATATCTATCTGACCTGTCAACAGACATTTCCTCAAAATGCCTCTTAACATCACACTTTTTTTTCCTTCTTATGCCCTTTAAGTCACTGATTGTGTGGATATCAACTGCTTATGTATCTGGGGGACAAGGTCTGTCATTCTGAATTCATTTTAATAATGAATATAAAAGCTGTGACCATGGCCTCACTGTACCCACCAAACCCAGAGTGGCTGAGGACGGGGTGAAAAAAATGCTTACATATTGTTCTTGTAGTCATTAGGGGCTTAGAAAGGCACTTTCAGAAGACAAAGAGCTGGAGAGATATTCTAGTAGTTGATCCTTTGAGCTGAAAAACCATTCTTATTTATTTATTTATTTATTTATTTATTTATTTTCTTATTGTAGTGGTTTTTGCCATACATTGACATGAATCAGCTGTGGATTTACATGTGTTCCCCATCCCGGTCCCCCCTCCCACCTCCCTCTCCATCCCATCCCTCTGGGTCTTCCCAGTGCACCAGCCCTGAGCACTTGTCTCATGCATCCAACCTGGGCTGGTGATCTGTTTCACCCTTGATAGTATGCTTGTTTCAATGCTATTCTCTCAGAACATCCCACCCTCACCTTCTCCCACAGAGTCCAAAAGTCTGTTCTGTACATCTGTGTCTCTTTTTCTGTTTTGCATATTGGGTTATCGTTATCATCTTTTTAAATTCCATATATATGCGTTAGTATACTGTATTGGTCTTTATCTTTCTGGCTTACTTCACTCTGTATAATGGGCTCCAGTTTCATCCATCTCATTAGAACTGATTCAAATGAATTCTTGTTAATGGCTGAGTAATATTCCATAGTGTATATGTACCACAGCTTCCTTATCCATTTGTCTGCTGATGGGCATCTAGGTTGCTTCCATGTCCTGGCTATTATAAACAGTGCTGCAATGAACATTCGGGTACACATGTCTCTTTCAGATCTGTGAAAAACCATTCTTAATGCTAGAATTCAAATGTTCCAGTTCTTTGAAAACATTATCTTTATCCTTTTACTTACTTTAAACAATAACAGCATTCATTTCGGATTAGATTTTTTTGATGGTGCCATGTGTTTTTTTCCTGATTTCTAACAGGTATACTAGCTATGTGCACTGTGCCCCCCAACCCAGTTTTACTGTGTCTCAATAACTCTACAGTATGATGCATGCTCTCATAGTTGCAGGACAAGGAACAAGATCCCAAGGCCCAAGGAACGCCATGTACAAATGAGCAAGTGCCCCAGAGAACTCTGCTCCATGTGATGTGGCAGCCTGGACGGGAGGGGAGTTTGAGGGAGAAAGGACACCTGGATATATATGGTTGAGTCCTTTCACCCTTCACCTGAAATTATCACAACATTGTTTGTTAACTGGCTATACTCCAACACACACACACAAAAAAGAGCAAATGCCCGGAGGAAAAGAATGAGTTCAGAGCCTGTGTGGGCAGGAACCTAGGGTATAAGGTGCTTGGTGTGTGTGGTCTAGGGGTGACAGAGAAAGGAGGAGCCGAGAGACTGGAAAGAGGCTGAGGGGCACAGCCAGCTGCATTAACATCCTTCTCAGTGCCACGGGAACTGAGGAAGGGCTCTGTATCCTATCCAAGGCATAGTTAAAATTGCAGTTTTGTTTTGGAGCAGCTCCCCACTTGGCATTCCAGGGAGGAGGGGCTGGAGGTGGAGCATACAGAAATGGCCAGAGAGGACCCCGAGCAGTTATCCAGGTAAGGGGTGATTAGGCCCTAAGGTGAACTGATGGTGATCAAGGAGCCACAAGGGCAGATTTCCCAAGGGCTTAGGAAGGACACTCAACAGGCGGAAGTGATAAACTGGGCGTGACAGGTGGGGAGAGAAAGAGTTCTAGGGTCATTTGTACAGTTCAGTTTTGGTATTTAGGATTCACTCTGTTATTGTCAGTTTTGACCTGATTAGCAAAGCAAAATAATAACATGGACAAATAAGCCTAAAATAAGAAGTCCAAGGCAATGGCTACAGGTAATGATCCATGATAGAGAAGGGTTGGGTTCTGAGGATCAAGAATCAAGGTAAACAGGGACCTCGCTTGTGGCACAGTGGATAAGAATCTGCTTGCCAGTGCAGAGCATACAGGTTTGATCCTCGGTTTAGGAAGATCCCACAAGCCACAGAGCAACCAAGCCTGCGTGCCGCAACTACTGAGACCTGCTCTAGAGCCTGGGAGCTGCAACTGCTGATCCCATGTGCCCCAGAGCCTGTGTTCTGCAACCAGAGAAGCCACTACAATGAGAAGCCCAGGCACAACAGCAAAGAACAGCGCCCACTCACAGCAACTAGAGAAAGCCCGTGCAAAAAAATAAAAAAGCAACAAAGACACAGCGCAGCTAAATTTTTTTTTTAAAAAAAGAAGAATCAAGGAGAATAACTAGGGCACCAGGAACAGGAACGCCACCTTCCAAGACCAGGACTTCTACCAATTCTGCCGAACACTAACTCGCCCCGGACTGTTTCCAAGTGGTCGTACACTCATCACTGTGACTTCTTCACATACTAAGGCTGCTGCCCAAACGTGCTTTCAGGGAAGAGCTTCTGAAAAATGAGACAGTAGACCTCTGGAGGAGGGAGCGAGCGTCATCCAGGCTGGCATTATTTAACCGCTCTCTCTCTCTCTCTCACACACACACACACAGACACACATATGGGTATGTCATTTGAAGTTAACTGGAAGAATACAAAGTGTGTTTAACACTTTAGACCAGATGCTAATAGGCCTTTTGATGCCCCCAAATGTTTATTTTTCTCTCTATGACGTGTATATGTCAGTTCTAACATGTTCTCCACCTATTCCACACAGAATGGGAAATTTGAGACTCTTTTTAAAGGGAAAGAACTCAGCATAATTTTTGTTATGGGGTCAGTCTTGTTTGCTTCCTGGTCCAGTTTAATGGTTGACAGTAAATGTCCAACTCAGATGTCTTCAGAGACCACTCCATTCTTACTTCAAAGCGTAAGACACTTCAATTACATACATCAAATAAGACATGATATATTCCCCTATATAACCCTTTACAAGAACTAACTAGAATTGCTACCAACAGATTAAGAGTGTAAACATAATGTTAAATAAACTGATGCCAGTTGTATGATGTATCTTAAAGGCAAATATCCTCCAGACCAAAATTACTAGTGCCTCTAGGGCCAAGATATAAATAACCTGTGCTTACTACTCAGCTTATGAAAGAGATGGCAAGAGTAATGGGTTTTAAACAGTTTCATAGGTAGTATGACTGAAAATAGTTCACGAATATTTGGGGCTTATTCATGAAATGCTAACAGGTTATTTCAATAAAGGAGATGTTTCATCACAGTTTATAGGCTGGCAGAGTCTGACCAATGGTGAGGTGAAGGAGAAGCATATGATTTGCATAGGCTTGAATTTAGATAGGAGAGAATTTTCCTCACTTGTAAATTGTCTGTAGTTGTGACATCTTACCGTATTTGCATGAAATGGGCCCCCAAAAGCAAAAAGTGATATATTGTGTAAAATATGAGACTCCCTCAAATTTCCATTTGGTTACACCCTGGTTGTTGCTACATCTGAAGATGAAGCTATCTTCATCACTTCCTTTTCTTTTATTCCAAATCTGTCCTCTGAAGACAAGCTATGTGTGCACTCCCAGAAGTAATGCATATTTGCAATTTGGGCTGCTGCAGTTGCTGTGTAAAATGGTCAACACTTTAAAAAAATCTAACTGTACTAGAGTTGAGTCCTGTATTCTGTGTAGGATGGCAAGGAGGAAGTAAAAAATTTTAATGTTGTGAATTCTTTGAAGTCAATATTTGTGTGGGGTAAGGTGCTTGGCAGTTATTAAAATATTTCTATCACATAAGACATTTTAGCTCCCACAAAAATTCCTTTTTCCTTTTAGTTGATTATTGTTCTCCATTCTGATTCTAGGTAGTTGCTGAATTTACTGAAATATGTAGAATCAATGTTTCGATGATTTTAGACTGTATTCATAATACAGTGGATATTTAAAAATAGCCCAGAAAGTTACTGGAATCTCTGAATTTTCAGCCTAACTTAATATTTCCTGAAAGTCCTGCCAAAAATTGCAGAGAAGACATGACAATTTTAAATGAGAGAAGAAAAAAGACACTTTCCTCTCTCTCTGTTCAAGATGAGGGCATATAATCAGTCACATGTTATTTTGGACTTTCCTTCACTAGAAACTGACAGCCCAGAAAACTCATGGCCACAGCGGAAGGGGCTCTAGGTCCAAGAACCTGCCTCTCTAGTGGGTGAGAAGGGGGAGAATTAAAGAGATCTGAATGGCAAACTGATGGTTTCTCTACACTCATCTCTTGGGATTGAACCCCTGTTCATTGCACTGGTTTCACACATAGAGAACAATGTAAAGTGTCTGTAAAAAAATGACTTCCTTCCTAGCCTGCCAAAGAGGTTTTTATTACCACTCCTGGGTGGAGGACATTGGTGGAAGCATCAGTACATCCAGTGAGAAACCAGTCCTTCTAGTCTCTGGTCTTGGCTGCACTGAAAGCATCCTCTTCCTTTCTTTCTTTTTTTAACTTTAAAACTTATTTTGTATTGGGGTATAGTTGATTCTTGAGGGCAGAAGGAGAAGAGGGTGTCAGAGGATGAGATGGCTGGATGGCATCACTGAAGCAATGGACATGAACTTGGGCAAATTTCGGGAGATGGTGAGGGACAGGGAGGCCTGGCATGCTGCAGTCCATAGGAGGGTCACAAATAGTTGGATACAACTGGATGACTGAACAATAACAGATAGCTGATTAACAATGTTGTGGTAGTTTCAGCTGAAAGGCAAAGGGACTCAGCCATATATATACAAGTATCCATTCCCCTAGCAAACTCCTCTCCCACCCAGCCTGGCTCATAACATTGATTAGAGTTCCACGTGGTCTTTGTTGGTTATCCATTTTAAATATTGCAGTGTGTACATAATATTTCCAAAGTCTGTGGTACATATATACAACGGAATATTACTCAGCCATTAAAAAGAATAAAATAATGCCATTTGCAGCAACATGGATGGACCTAGACAGTGTCATACTGAGTGAAGTAAGTCAGACAGAGAAGAAATATCATTTGACATTCCTTATATGTGAAGTCTAAAAAGAAATGATACAAAAGAACATATTTATGAAACAGAAAGAGATTCACAGACTTACAAAACAAATTTACAGTTGCCGGGGGGAAAGGATAATTAGGGACTTTGGGAAAGCATACTCTTTCTGGGCTCTGTATAGATAGCCCTGTTCATCCCATTTATTTGGCATAAAGCATATGCTAAGTGGTGTTATTAAACATTCGTATGTTCTTGTTTGTCATTTACAACAACATGGATGGACTTAGAGGGTATTATTCTTATTGCAATAAGTCAGACAGAAAAAGACAAATACTGTAAGGTACCATTTATATGTGGAATCTAAGAAAATAAAATGAACTGAAGTGAAGTGAGAGTCACTCAGTCATGTCCGACTCTTTGCAATGCTGTGGACTATACAGTGCATGGAACTCTCCAGGCCAGAATAATGGAGTGGGTAGCCTTTCCCTTCTCCAGGGGATCTTGCCAACCCAGGGATCAAACCCAGGTCTCCCACATTACAGGCAGATTCTTTACCAGCTGAGCCACCAGGGAAGCCCACAACAAACTAGTGAATATAACAAAAAGAAGCAGGCTCACAGATACAGAGAACAAACTAGTGGTTACCAGTGGTGGGGAGGGGCCATGTGTGGGTGGGGGCTTTAGAGGCACAAACCACTAGGTATAAAATAAGCTACAAGGACATATTGTACAACATGGGGTACAAACCCAATATTTTATAATAATTATAAATGAAGTATAACTTTTAAAAATTGTGAATCACTCTATTGTACACTTGTAACTTGCATAATATTATTTATCAACTGTAATTCAATAAACATTTTAAAAAAATTTGTAAGTCCTTGTTCTGGCTTCGTAATTGAGTTGCAAGTTTAGAGCCCAGTGCTCAAGAGTGATGGCTCTAGTTCCATTGCCTGGGTTTAAAACTGGGCTTTGCCACTAACTGTAACCACCTTATTCAACTTCTCTGAGCCTCAGTTTAGCCATCTGCAAAACGGCACTTCCTTACAGGATTGTGAAAATTATATGAAATATCACATACAGTGCTTAGGATAGAGGGGGCCAGGAGCCTTAGAAGCCCACAGCAAAGATGAGCTATTATTAGTAAATGTGCTTTTTTGATAAACAACATGTTTTCATTCAATCAAGAGGCCAAATATCTGTAAGATTTTACTAGATAGCTGACCATCTTCCTTTTGGTGACTCAAGTTGACAGCATTTAGGAGAAGATAGCAGTGTTGGTTTGAAGCTGTTTCCCCTCTCATCTTTAAAGGAAGCAGAGGAAAAGAAGTATGGTCTGGTTCTGAAGAAAACCAGGTCAAGCTTTGTTTCCTGTTCAGACGGTCTGTGTATAAATGCATATCGTGATTCCCAGAATTCCATTGTGACAGCTCCCTTAGTTAATGGGCAAGGAGGATTTTCTCAGGCTAGGTTTACACAGATTTGCCTCAGAAGAGAAAGCCAAATAATTCCTATTTTTGGCCTGGTGCTTAGAAAAGAAGGGACAAACTGCTTGTTTTTAAAAACTTTCTGGGACATTAAACAACAGGTTTCTTTTTCCTTTTTTTATTTTTTTAAAGAAGGGGAGATCATATAAATAGGAAATGACCTAGCAGGCTCTCCAATTTCACTCTTTTAGGAGAAAAAGAATCTTTTTTATCTTGTGGGCTCATTTTCAGACATTACTCTTGCAATAAAAAACATCAAAATTGGGTAATTTGTAATTCTTTCATTCAAATTGGAGGCTAATTTCCTTAAAAAGGATTATAGCAACTTCAGAGGCTTTACTGTCCAGGCAAGATATGCTTCTATCCATCCTGAAAAAGTGTCCATAAACATTAGCAGGTATCTGAGATTTCCTGTGACTCAAGGCATTTGAGTCAAGTGTGCCTGCCAGTGCTTGGTGGGGTGGGTTTCTCTGTGTTGAGTCCCATCTGGGAAGTTTGATAGCAGACTTTGGGTTATTTTTAGCACAAATCATACAATTCTGAGTGCCTTCCTGGATAGTCTTCTGTAGGTTAGACCCCTTTATATACTTTTGAATCCACTGTAAGTTGGCAACTCTCCTGTAATGTGTTTTAGTATGAATGTGCTGTACCACACTGCCAAGAATGCTGCGAGAATCCAAACAATTCCTTGCACCCTACATTTTCAGCCAGTCGAGGTGTGATCAAGAGTGAAATCCCACTCTTTGGACCTCTCTTTGTCTTTTTCTACAAAGGAGATCTCAGCTCAAAAGAGGGATGGACACTCAGCATATACAAGAAACTATGCTTTAGGGTGAGGCCTCCTAGTTGTCTTTATAGAGTTTAATCACCTTCTGGGGATCCAATGCGAGAAAAGTGGTGCTCCATTTTGCATCTTGTTTCTTCTGTCCTTCCTTTGGAACGCTTTAAAAGCAACATCTCTGACTGGGAATCACTCATTCTGAATGTGCCATCTAATCTTTGCAACTTTCTCCTGACATCTGAGCTGCTCTGAAGTTATCATTCCAGTATTTTCAGGGACCTTGGGATCTGTATCAGTGTAACATCTCTAGGCCTGATAAATCTTTTTCAAAAATTCAGAAGGGTCTTCATATGGTTTCTGCTCAACTTCTTTTTTTTTTTTTTCCATTTATTTTTATTAGTTGGAGGCTAATTACCTTACAACATTGCAGTGGTTTTTGTCATACATTGAAATGAATTAGCCATGGATTTACATGTATTCCCCATCCTGGCCCCCCTTCCCACTTCCCTCTCCACCCAATCCTCTGGATCTTTCCAGTGCACCAGGCCCAAGCACTTGTCTCAGGCACCCAACCTGGGCTGGTGATTTGTTTCACCCTAGATAATATATATGTTTCGATGCTGTTCTCTTGAAACATCCCACCCTCGCCTTCTCCCACAGAGTCCACAAGTCTGTTCTATACATCTGAGTCTCTTTTTCTGTTTTGCATATAGGGTTATCGTTACCATCTTTCTAAATTCCATATATATGTGTTAGTACACTGTAATGGTCTTTATCTTTCTGGCTTACTTCGCTCTGTATAATGGGCTCCAGTTTCATCCATCTCATTAGAACTGATTCAAATGAATTCTTTTTAATGGCTGAGTAATATTCCATGGTGTATATGTACCACGGCTTCCTCATCCATTCGTCTGCTGATGGGCATCTAGGTTGCTTCCATGTCCTGGCTATTATAAACAGTGCTGCGATGAACATTGGGGTGCACGTGTCTCTTTCAGATCTGGTTTCCTCGGTGTGGATGCCCAGGAGTGGGATTGCTGGGTCATATGGCAGTTCTATTTCCAGCTTTTGAAGAAATCTCCACACTGTTTTCCATAGTGGCTGTACTAGTTTGCATTCCCACCAACAGTGTAAGAGGGTTCCCTTTTCTTCACACCCTCTCCAGCATTTATTAGTTGTAGACTTTTGGATAGCAGCCATCCTGACTGGCGTGTAATGGTACCTCATTGTGGTTTTGATTTGCATTTCTCTGATAATCTGCTCAACTTCTTGAACCTTGATCAAACTCGTTCAAAGCCTGGTGAGATACATTTACAGTAGTGTGCTAATAAGGACATCCCTCCCTCACTGGGGCACAGTTTGGTTCAGTAGTAGGTCCTGTCAAGTGGGCTTCGGGTGCACCAATTGGGTGTGTTAAGTGGAGTTGGTATGCTGATTCCCTGGCCTTATCAATGACCATTCTCTTTTCATCTCCTGCAAGCATTACACTGAGAAGAATGTGCATGTCTGTCCATGAAGGGTGGTGGGTAACAAAAACAGAAATAAGCACAGACTTAGAGAACGAACTTATGATTGCCAGGGGGGAAAGATGGGGGATAAAAGATAATTAGGGAGTTTGGGATTGATGTATATACACTGCTATATTTAAAAATGGATAACCAACAAGGACCTACTACATAGCACAGGAAACTGCTGGATGTTATGTGGCAGCTTGGATGGGACGGGAGCTTGGGGAGAGAATGGATACATGTATATGTATGACTGAGTCCCTTTGCTGTCCATCTGAAACTATTATGACATTGTTAATTGGTGATGCCCCAATACAAAATATAAAGTTTTAAAAAAACAAAAAAATAGAAGAGAGCAATTCTGTCATTTAGAAAGGATCCTCCCCATAAGAAGGACTGTCCGACTAAACAATTGGTGGAGAAAGGACTATGCATAGACACAGAGCCAGTTGGGTGTTTTTATTTAGGTCCCCTTTGGCAGGGAGCTACCCCACGTCCAAGGAGCAGCGGCTGTGTGGGCGCAGGAGGGTCAAGAGGAGCTACTCCATGTTCAAGGTCGGGGGGGCGGCCGTGAGGAAATACCCTTTGTCCAAGGTAAGGAGCAGCAGCTGCGCTTTGCTGGAGCAGCCGTGAAGAGATATCCCACGCCCAAGGTAAGAGAAACCCAAGTAAGATGGTAGGTGTTGTGAGAGGGCATCAGAGGGCAGACACACTAAAACCATAATCACAGAAAACTAGCCAATCTGATCACAGGACCACAGTCTTGTCTAACTCAATGAAACTAAGCCATGCCGTGTGGGGCCACCCAAGACAGACGGGTCATGATGGAGAGGTCAGACAGAATGTGGTCCACTGGAGAAGGGAATGGCAAACCACTTCAATATTCTTGCCTTGAGAACCCCATGAACATTATGAAAAGGCAAAATGATAGGATACTGAAAGAGGAACTCCCCAGGCTGGTAAGTGCTCAATATGCTACTGGAGATCAGTGGAGAGAAAACTCCAGAAAGAATGAAGGGATGGACCCAAAGCAAAAACAATACCCAGTTGTGAATGTGACTGGTGATAGAAGCAAGGTCCGATGCATTAAGAGCAATATTGCATAGGAACCTGGAATGTTAGGTCCATGAATCACGGCAAATTGGAAGTGGTCAAACAGGAGATGGCAAGAGTGAACGTCGAAATTCTAGGAATCAGTGAACTAAGATGGACTGGAATGGGTGAATTTAACTCAGATGACCATTATATCTACTACTGTGGGTAGAAATCCCTTAGAAGAAATGGAGTAGCCATCATGGTCAACAAAAGAGACTGAAATGCAGTACTTGGATGCAATCTCAAAAATGACAGAATGATCTCTGTTCACTTCCAAGGCAAACCATTCAATATCACAGTAATCCAAGCCTATGCCCCAGCCAGTAATGCTGAAGAAGCTGAAGTTGAACAGTTCTGTGAAGACCTACAAGACCTTTTAGAACTAACACCCAAAAAAGATGTCTTTTTCATTATAGGGGACTGGAATGCAAAAGCAGGATGTCAAGAAACACCTGGAGTAACAGGCAAATTTGGCCTTGGAGTACAGAATGAAGCAGGGCAAAGGCTAATAGAGTTTTGCCAAGAGAACGCACTGGTCATAGCAAACACCCTCTTCCAACAACACAAGAGAAAACTCTACACATGGACATCACCAGATGTTCAACACTGAAATCAGATTGATTATATTCTTTGCAGCCAAAGTTGGAGAAGCTCTATACAGTCAACAAAAACAAGACTGGGAGCTGACTGTGGCTCAGTTCATGAACTCCTTATTGCCAAATTCAGACTTAAACTGAAGAAAGTAGGAAAAACCACTAGACCATTCAGGTATGACCTAAATCAAATCCCTTATGATCATACAGTGGAAGTGAGAAATAGATTCAAGGGATTAGATCTGATAGATCTATATCTGATAGATAGATAGAGTGCCTGATGAACTATGGACGGAGGTTTGTGACATTGTACAGGAGAAAGGGATCAAGGCCGTCCCTATGGAAAAGAAATGCAAAAAGGCTGTCTGAGGAGGCCTTAAAAATAGCTGTGAAAAGAAGAGAAGCAAAAAGTAAAGGAGAAAAGGAAAGATATTCCCATCTGAATGTAGAGTTCCAAAGAATAACAAGGAGAGAGAAAAAAAGCCTTCCTCAGTGATCAATGCAAAGAAATAGAGGGAAACAACAGAATGGGAAAGACTAGAGATCTCTTCAGGAAAATTAGAGATACCAAGGGAATATTTCATGCAAAGACGGGTTCAATAAAGGACAGAAATGGTATGGACCTAACAGAAGCAGAAGATATTAAGAAGAATACACAGAAGAAATGTACAGAAAAGATCTTCACGACTCAGATAATCACAATGGTGTGATCACTCACCTAGAGTCAGACATCCTGGAATGTGAAGTCAAGTGGGCCTTAGAAAGCATCACAATGAACAAAGCTAGTGGAGGTAATGGAATTCCAGTTGAGCTATTTCAAATCCTGAAAGATGATGCTGTGAAAGTACTGCACTCAATATGCCAGCAAATTTGGAAAACTCAGCAGTGGCCACAGGACTGGAAAAGGTCAGTTTTCATTCCAATCTCAAAGAAAGGCAATCCCAAAGAATGCTCAAACTACCGCCCAATTGCACTCATCTCACATGCTAGTAAAGTAATGCTCAAAATTCTCCAAGCCAGGTTTCGGCAATATGTGAACCGTGAACCTCCAGATGTTCAAGTTGGTTTTAGAAAAGGCAGAGGAACCACAGATCAAATTGCCAACATCCGCTGGATCATCGAAAAAGCAAGAGAGTTCCAGAAATACATCTATTTCTGCTTTATTGACTATGCCAAAGTCTTTGATTGTGTGGATCACAACAAACTGTGGAAAATTCTGAAAGACATGGGAAAACCAGACCACATGACCTGTCTCTTGAGAAACCTGTATGCAGGTCAGGAAGCAACAGTTAGAACTGGACATGGAACAACAGACTGGTTCCAAATAGGAAAAGGAGTACATCAAGGCTGTATATTTTCACCCTGCTTATTTAACTTTTATGCAGAGTACATCATGAGAAACGCTTGGCTGGAAGAAGCAAAAGCTGGAATCAAGATTGCCGGGAGAAATATCAATAACCTCAGATATGCAGACGACACCACCCTTATGGCAGAAAGTGAAGAGGAACTAAAAAGCCTCTTGATGAAAGTGAAAGAGGAGAGTGAAAAAGTTGGGTTAAAGCTCAACATTCAGAAAACTAAGATCATGGCATCTTAGTTGGCCCCATTACTTCATGGGAAATAGATGGGGAAACAGTGGAAACAGTGGCAGACTTTATTTTTTGGGGCTCCAAAATCACTGCAGATGGTGATTGCAGCCATGAAATTAAAAGACGCTTACTCCTTGGAAGGAAAGTTATGACCAACCTAGATAGCATATTAAAAAGCAGAGACATTACTTTGCCAACAAAGATCCATCTAGTCAAGGCTGTGGTTTTTCCAGTATTTATGCATGGATGTGAGAGTTGGACTGTGAAGAAAGCTGAGGGCCGAAGAATTGATGCTTTTGAACTGTGGTGTTGGAGAAGACTCTTGAGAGTCCCTTGGACTGCAAGGAGATCCAACCAGTCCATCTTAAAGGAGATCAGTCCTGGGTGTTCATTGGAAGGACTGATGTTGCAGCTGGAACTCCAATACTTTGCCACCTCATGCGAAGAGTTGACTCACTGGAAAAGACCCTAATGCTGGGAAGGATTGGGGGCAGGAGGAGAAGGGGATGACAGAGGATGAGATGGCTGGATGGCATCACCGACTCGATGGACATGGGTGTGGGTAGACTTCGGGAGTTGGTGATGGACAGGGAGGCCTGGTATGCTGTGATACATGCGATCGCAACGAGTCGGACACACCTGAGCGACTGAACTGAACTGATGGCAGGGGTCACCAACCTCTGGGATCTGATGATCGATGGTCTGAGGTGGAGATGATGTAATAATAATAGAAATAAAGTGAACAATAAATGTAATGTGGTTGAATCATCCCCAAACCATTGCCCCCTTCCTGGTCCATGGAAAAACTGTCTTCCATGAAACTAGTCACTGGTGCCAGAAAGACTGGTGACCACTGCCTTCTGGGATGCAACATAAGGGAAATTGCCTTGCCCTGGGAATGGCTCCCGGCCCAAACTGTGTGCTCTGTTGGATCTTAGACGGGGATAGCAGCCCAGGCCCCTGTGCCCCAGGAGCTAAGAAAGAATTTTCCAGCTGATCCTGATAAGCAGAGAGAGCCAGTCCAACCACTTCCCAATCCCCAGTGTTGGGAACTGGGGTTGCATGGCATAACCTCTGGGCAGTTGGGACGGCCAGTTCAACAGGAGGTTGGAGCAATATAGCCTCACCCACCTTTTTTGGGCTTCCTTTTTGGGGCACTAGTGGTAAAGAATCTACCTGCCAATGCAGGAGACATTAAGAGATGCAGGATCAACCATGGTTTGGGAAGAACCCTTGGAGGAGGGCATGGCAATCCATTCCAGTATTCTTGCCTGGAAAATCCCATAGACCAAGGAGCCTGGTGGGCTACAGTCCATGTCATCGCAAAGAATGGGACACGACCTAAACAACTTAGCCTGCATGCATTCCTTTTTCTTCCTTCCTGCGTGAAGATTTTCCCTTGGATTCCTTTTACCACAAGGTGACGACTGTCTGACCTTTTCCTACATTAATGCAATAGCTCAAATGCTTGCACATTAGAGGACTGATTTCATCATTCTTCACAGAATAGCTATAGAGCCATCCAAAGGCCACCACAAAGCCACAAAGAGCAATCAATCATCTCTAACCATTAAATGGAAGCCCTTTTGACTTGGCATCAACCAACCAGGCTGATTTCTTGGATGGGCCTTTTGGTGATTTTAGGAACCAGGTGGAAGCTTTGTCTTCTCCCTGAAAATGTCCCACATTCAGACAAGAACAGACAGATTTTTTTGTTGCTGTTCCTTTCCTCCACTTGACATCAGTCTGTAAATGGAGAAATGGTACCAAAACAAAATTATATTAAAAAAAAACCCAAAGAACAAAATAAACTCTCAAATTTGGTCTGAGGGCTTTATGTATCACAAGAACCATCAACTCAACCCCTCTTGCAACATGACTCTTTGGAGAGCTGTTGGAACTGGGCCAACAACACAGGAGACCACCAACAACATAATTAGCACAGCAAGGGTGATGCTACATGGCATACAAGGTCTCAAGATAACCCTGCCTAAACCCTTTTGCAGAGATCCTAACAGGTACTGAGGCCAAGCATTGCTAAAAATAAGACAAAATACAAACAGCACACACAAATGCTAGCATCCAAATAAATCAGTTCACAAATTGGGTAAAAGTCCAGCAATTATTTTCTCTCTCCAACAGGGTACCCCAATCTAACATAAAACAAATCAGCTTATTCTGGAGGGGAAAATACCCCAAAAGATGGAAATTAAATTTCTGTCTATACATACCAGAGCACTTACCCTACTGTATGGAACCCCTCAGCTCCCAGATGTCAACTCCTTGCTCTAGTTGCCAAGCGTTGAGGCAGCCAGGGTCGCTCTGGGTAATTCTTTAGGGAAGATACTCAGGACAAGTGGTACCAGCAGCTGCTACGGCCTTCCTTGAGAATTCCTCATTGCCAGGCCAGCTGGTCACAAACAGAAAGACTCCTGGCTGGCTTCACCAAAATGCGTTACTAAGTTCAAGCTCATCCCACTCACTGCAGGACAGATCAGTCAATCAGGTTATGAGGTGTTGGGCAAGGAACAGCGATTGTATTCGGAAAGTCAGCAGACAGAGAAGATGGCAAGCTCATGTTCTAAAGGAGCATCTTGCCCAAATTAGAATTCAGGCTTCTTTTACACTAAAAGAGGAGGAATAAAGTCCTGGTTCAGCCACACTCTGGAGGGGATCTGTTAGTTTCTTCCTCTGTGTAGCCGTTCACAGGTGGGCCTGTTCAGGATCTTCCTGTGAAGTAAACAGAGATAATTTGGCTTAAAGATCACCACCTGGAAGGCAGGGTTCCCAGAAATGGGTTACTATGTATGATTTAAGCTTATAGGCAAGGTCCTTTTAGTAATTAACTTCTAATAGCAGACAAAGTTTCTTCCCTACTGCATAAATTCATCTCCCTGGAATAATCTGCCTGCAATGCAGGAGACCTGGGTTTGATCCCTGGGTCGGGAAGATCCCCTGGAGAAGGGAATGGCAACCCTTCTTGCCTGGAGAATTCCATGGACAGAGGAGCGTGGCAGGCTATATTTCATGGGGTTGCAAAGAGTTGGACATGACTGAGCAATTAACACACACACACACACACACACAGAGGAAAGATATATAGCAATCCATTAAAGGGTAGCCTTTGGAATCAGACCCATTTAGCTATTCCCCCCCCCACTTTAAAAAAATTTTAAAAAACTGAGGTATAGTTGATTTACAGACCCATTTAGGTTTAACTCCTGCCTTAGCTACTTCACTTGCAGTACAAACTTGAACAAGGCAACTAAACTTTCCAAACCATCTTCACTCCTGAAATGAGTCTTTTTCTCTTTTTCTGATGAGTGTGATACTGTGAGGTATAATAAAAAAATATGTTTGGGTTTTGTACAGTTTCTGGCACAGAAACTCCTAAAACACTCAGAATTTCCTGGGATGAGAGAATAACCACAATGTTTTCTGTAACGTTAATGAGGTGAATGTTGAACTGTACCTGAGGATGGTTGCCAGGAGAAGCAACCACATGACTGGAGAGTTGGAACTTTCAGTCCCAGTTCCTGACCTCTGGGGAGGGAGAGAGAGACTGGAAGTCAAATCAATTCCTAGTGGCCAATGATTTAACCAATCATGCTGAGTAATGAGGTCTCTTGTTGTTGTTGTTTAGTTGCTAAGTCATGTCCAACTCTTCTGTGACCCCATAGACTATAGCCCACCAGGCTCCTTGGTCCATGGGATTCTCCAGGCAAGAATACTGGAGCAGGTTGCCATTTCTTACTCCAGGGGATCTTCCCAACACAGGGATGGAACCCGTGTCTCCTGCTTGACAGCTGGCTTCTTCACCACTGAGCCACCAGGAAAGCAGCTGATGAGTCTTCAATAAAAACCTAAAAGGATGAAGTTAAGGGAGCTTCCAGGTCAGTGAATACATTAGGGATTCAGGGAGAGTTGTGTACCCAGAGGCCTTGGGAGCTCTGTGCCCTTAGCCTGTACCCTGCCCTAAGCATCTGTACCATAGGGTTTTTCCTGAGTCACATCCTCTTATAACAAACTGAACTCAGAGTAAAATGTTTCTCTGAGTTCTGTAAGCTGCTCTAGCAAATCAATAGGATCAAAGAGCAGGTTGTAGGACCTTGGATTTATAGCCCAAGTCTGAAGCATAGGTGACAACTTGGGCTTGACATGGGTGTTTTAAGTGAGCAGCAGTCTTGTAAGACTGAGCCCTTAACCTATTGGGTCTGACACTATCTATCTTTAAGGAGATAGTGTCAGAACTGAGTTGAATTATAGGACATTCAGTTGGTGTCCAGGAATTGCTTGGTGTGGGATGAAAACCCCACACATCAGAATTTGGTATCAGAATTGTAGTGAGTATTAATGAAGAAAATAAAATATAAGGACTTCCCTGGTGGTCCAGTGGCTAAGACTCCCTACTGCCAACGCAGGGAACCTGGGTTCAATCCTGGTCGGGGAACAAGATCCCAAATGACGCAACTAAAGACCCCGCATGCCTCAGTGAAGATCAAAGATTTTGAGTGCCATAGCTAAGACCTGGCACAACCAAATAAATAGATAAATATTTTTTTAAAAGAAAATA
Source organism: Odocoileus virginianus (assembly GCF_023699985.2). Classification (NCBI taxonomy): domain Eukaryota; kingdom Metazoa; phylum Chordata; class Mammalia; order Artiodactyla; family Cervidae; genus Odocoileus; species Odocoileus virginianus. The sequence continues at coordinate 21,555,191 of NC_069682.1, forward strand.
TATGTAAAGCAGGTAGTATAGTTCCTGGTGCATAGACGATACTCAGTAGAAGATGATATGTATTTGTTGCATGCCTAGGATATATTGGTCCCTGGGGAAGGCATTGAGGCCAAGACAGACAGGATCTCTGTTCTCATGGAGCTTATAGGCTGGTGGAACTGGTGCAGTTAACTAATGGCTTAGGGAGATCTTCCTCCTTTTGCAACTCCATGGACTGTAGCCTGTCAGGCTCCTCTGTCCAGAGAATTTTCCAGGCAAGAATACTGGTGTGGTTGCCATTTCCTTCTCCTGGGGATCTTTCCTATCCAGGGATCGAACCTGCATCTCTTGTGTTTCTTGCATTGGCAGGCAGGTTTCTTACCACTAGCGCCGCCTGGGAAGCCCTGCATCTATCTTATTCAGCACAAAACAAAATTAAATGATATATTGGCAATTATCTGGAAAGCTGACCAAAGAAGAGGGCCAGCCTTCTCTCTTTGCACACTTTACAGCCAGACACATGTAAGTTCTGTTTGTCTCTCGCTTCCAGCTCTGCATTTAATCAGTCCCCAAAGGCCAGCCTGTTCTGTCTTTAAATCCAGTTTCTTCTCCAGCAGAGTTTTATAGTTTATAGCATCATCATTTTGGCCTGCTTTACCAAAACACCCTCTAATCTGTTTTTACCTAAGTTCTCTTGTTAAAAAATATATTTATTGAACACCTGCTCTACGCCAGGTGCTAAGAAAAAATAAATTTGAAAAAGAGGTGCTGTGGTAAAAGTCTACATAGGAAAACATAGAGTTGGGGGTAGGAACACCTGGCTTTATGGATGTTAAGGTCAAAAGAAATATCTGGGTTGGAAGAAATATTTTGGAGTGGAGGAGACTATCTAGGAAGAGGATGCAGAGGGAAAAGGGACGAACATTAAGAACGAAGTGGGGTGGGGAAAGGAAGGGATGAAAGTTTAAGGGTTGGCAGCCAAGGAGACTAAGGAGACGGGGGAGCAGCCAATAGCAGAAGAAACAGACAGCAGGGGCTCAGGAAAACCAAGGGGAGAGATTGTTTCTAGATGGGGAGAGGGCTCAGAAGTTCCTGACACAGAGAAATCAGGAGAAAACAGAAAAGTGTTGAGAACCGTTAGGTCATCGGTGACCACTGTGAGTGTATAATTGTTCCTCAGTATCCCTGGGGCATTGGCTTCAGGACCAGCCCTCCCTCCACTCCCCACCCCCAGGATACCAAAGTCCACAGATGCTCAAGTCTCTTATATAAAGTGGTATTGTGTTCGTACATAACCTAGGCACACCCTATCATATATTTCAAATCATCTTTAGATTATTTAGATTAGTTTATTAATCAATTCAATTAGACTGTACAGTCCATGGAACTCTCCAGGCCAGAATACTTGAGTGGGTACCTATCCCTCTTCCAGCGGATCTTCCTGACCCAGGAATCGAACTGGGGTCTCCTGCATTGCAGGTGGATTCTTTACCAACTGAGCTATCAGGGAAGCCCTTAGATTATTTAGAATACCTAATGCAGTGTAAATACTATGGGAATAGTTGACAGGTGAGTGGCAAATTGAAGTCTTATTTTTTGGAACTTTCTGGGTTTTTTTCAAATATAAAGACATTTTTAAAGTATTTATTTATTTGGCTGGGTTGGGTCTTAGTGGTGGCACGTGAGATCTTCCTTGCATTATGTGGGATCTTTCCTTGTGGTGCAAGGGACTCTCTAGTTGCGGCGCACAGACTTAGTTTCTCCACCACATGTAGGCTCTTTGTTCCCCAGCTAGGGATTGAACCTGTGTCTCCTGTATTGCAAGGTGGATTTTTAACCAGTGGACCACCAGGGAAATCCCTCGGGTATTTTTGATCCACGATTGGTTGAATCTTGTGGATATAGAGAGCCATATTCTAGTTTCAAGAGAGTGGTGGGAGCAGAAGCCAGATCCTAATGAGTGGGAGATGAAGAAGGGGAGAAAGCTAGTGTGAGCGACTCTTCCTTCGGAAGAAGGGAGAGAGGTGAGAATATAAACACCTCAATACCGTGTGCTAAGTGATAACCAGTGGTTCATAGAAGAGGCAGGATGTACATCAGTTGCCCTGTGGGCTCTGGAGTTAGACTGGTCAGCTATGTAAGCTGACTCTGCCACCTGCTCTCTGTATAACACTGGGCAAATTCAACGCCTCAGTTCCTCTATCAGTCAAACGGCGAGAGTACGATGTCTTGCTCACTGAGTTGTTGTAAAGATTAAGGTGCCTGGTGTAGAGTAAGGGCTCAATATGTACCACCTTTTATTAATCTATGCCTGGTGCTAAGGAAGCAAAGGTAAGACTTATTCAATTCTGTTAGGTGAACAGAGTCAGGGAAACATTTGTAGAAGTTTTCGAAGCTGCATCATAAAGGGTAAGATTTTTTTTTTCCAGGTAGAGAAAAAATAAAAAGGTATATATGAGAATTGAAGACAAATTGAAGACAAACTATAAAAACAAAGGCAATGTGAAATCACAGGGTGAGTTTGGTCAACAACTGCACCAGGAATTTAAAAAGATCCATTCGTAAGATTTATTTTCTTCTAGTATTATTGATAATGTAATTGACACGCAGCACTGTATAAGTTTAGGGTGGATAGCATAACGATTTGACTTAACTATATCATGAAATGATGACCACAGTTTAGTGAACATCCATCATCTTGTAAAGATGCAAAATAAAAGAAAGAGAAGAAAATCTATTTCGAAGATTTAAACTTATTCTCTTAAAAACCTTTATATTTGAGATAATTGTAGAATCACATGCAATTATAAGAAAGAATACAGCAAGATATCTTATAGTCATCATCCCGCTTCTTCCCTCAAGGGTAACATCTTGCAAGACTACAGTGTCACAACCAGAGAATTCACATTGGCACAATGCACCCACCTTATTCAGATTTCACTAGTTTTGCACCCACTTGTACATGTGCATTCATTTTATGCCGTTTTATCACATGTATATATTCATGTAATACCCACCACAGTCAACATCCAGATTTGTTCTGTCACTACAAAAGTGTCCCTTATGGCAGGGGTCCCCAGCCTCTGGGATCTAGTGCCTGATGATCTGAGGTGGAGCTGATGTATAATAATAGAAATAAAGTGCACAATAAATGTAACGTGCTTGAACCATCCTGAAACCACCCACTCACCCCTATCCATGCAAATATTGTCTTCCACACAACTGGTCCCTGGTTCCAAAAAGTGAGGGACTGAAGCCTTATGCTACCTTTACTCAGATTATTTTTGTGTTTGCTACTTAGCAGAGAAAAATGAGGATGACAGAAGAAAATATTTGTTTCTCTTTTCCTTGGGTGAAAGAAAAGTTTACCTTGGGAAAAATTCTAAAACAATCAGGCATCTGCCTTCTTCCCTTTCAGAGGCCTTGAAATACCTTGTGTATTTGTATTTCCCCAGAAAAATCTCCTCTGCTAAGTGATAGAAGAACTGTTGTTGATTAAACTAATTCATATTTATACAGGAATCACTCAAAAATCATAACTCAGTCAGAAGAAACTATAGTTTTAAGAGGAGGATTCTTGCTAGCCCCAAACCATTTCTCCTGTTTTGTTTTGTTTTGTTTGTAGTCTAATAAGGGAACATGAAACAATTCAGATAGTGTGGTGCAAAATAATCTGGGAACAAAGATTACTAAAAAGGTCAGCTTTGTCTTGAAATTTGACCTTATGATACAATCTCCTAAGTAGGTTTTTTTCAACTGACTGTTTTTAAAAGAAGATTTTCTTGATGGGGACCATTTTCAAAGTGTTTATTGAATTCGTTCTAATATTGGTTCTGATTTAGGTTTTGTTTTTTTTTTTTTTGCCATAAGGCATGTGAGCTCTTTGCTCCCCAACCAGGGATCGAACCCACACCCCCTGCATCCGAAGTTGAACTCTTAACCACTGGACCACCAGGGAAGTACCCTCAACTGATTTTTACAACTTCTTTTTTGTCTACCTCTGTATCTTCAGGTTTCTAGAAACTCTATGGTTTTCCACAGTGTTTCCTGTTCATGGTCACATGGAAGAGATGGACAAACGAAGAGAGGAATGTGTAGCAGTAGGTGTAAAAATTAGGTGTTTCCCTGGTGTCTCAGCGGTAAAGAAACTTCCTGCCAATGCAGGAGACTTGGGTTCGATGCCTCATCCTCAAAGACCCCCTAGAGAAGGAAAGAGTTGCAAAAGAGTCGGACATGACTTGGTGACTAAGGAACAACAACAAAAGTCACGAATACCTGTAAAGGTTGTTGTTTAGTCGGTAAGTTGTGTCCAAATCTTTTGCAACCCCATGAACTGTAGCCTGCCAGGCTCCTTTGTCCATGGGATTTCCCAGGCAAGAATACTGGAGTGGGTTGCCATTTCCTTCTCCAGGAGGCCTTGCTAACCAAGGGATTGAACCCCCAGTAACCACACATTATTTTTAACTCCCCCTTGCTTAAAATATCAGTTCTATGCTTCATCACTGGTACTTCTTGAAAAATATTGTACATATATCATGACTACAGACAAAAAGCTGCTATCTTTAATGAGGGAAAACTATGCAGTAAAGTTATTATTTGTGTTTCAGTTTAGCTTTCTATTTCAAAAGCAAATTGCTTGGTTCATGAGTGCCCATCAGTCTTGCTGATGGCCCTGGTATATCTGGACCATGTGGTGCTGGTCTTCTGGAGAATTGCTTTAAATGAATTGTGCTATTTGCCCGTGTTGGCAGACCAGTTAGAGAGTCCTGCAAAATGCACCATCACATTTACTGTAAGGACGCTGTTGAAAATAGGCTTCATTTCATTACATGGAGTTCTGTTTATGAGGATCTTTAAGAGCCTGTTTTTATCATCTGACTATAAAGAACACTCATGCTTCTCTTGATCAATTGGTTTGGTTTGACAATGTAGGCCCCAACATTGGGTTTGGTTCTGCAAACCAAATGCATTTCTGCATTCTTCAAAGAATGAAAGAAGGTGTACAATAAAACTGTGGTTCAAGCTAAATGAATCCTGTCCACTTCATGTATTGGCCTAATTCTTGGCTCCATTGACATTCCTGTTCTCTATTCTCTGTTCTCTTTCTCATGTGTTCCAAATTCATATTCTTTTAATACACGGGATGTATCTTTCAAAGTTACCCAGAAAAAAATTTTTTTGAGGTAGAATAGCAGTTTAAGAGTGTGACAACTGAAATCAAAATGTCTCATTTCGAACCCTTGTTTCAACATCTATTGACTGTACAACCTTGGGCAAGTTGTTTAATGACATAAAACCTCCATTTCCTCATCTGTGAAATGGGGAGAAGAGTATTTACTTTGTACAATTTTGTCAACTAAAGGAGAGAAATCATGAAAAATCTTGAGCACAATGTCTGGCACATAGGGAGCTTTCAACAAATTCACATCATTTCCAACATTATATGAAACATCTGGGGACTCCCCTGGTGGTCTAATGGCTAAGACTTCATGCTCCCAATGCTGAGGGCCCAGGTTCGATCCCTGGTCAGGGAACTAGAGCTCATGTGCCAGAACTGAATTCAAATGCTGCAACTAGAAGATCCTTCAAGCTGCAACTAAGACCTGGTACAGCCAAATGGGGAAAAATAACCATCTGATTGTGACTCTTAGGAAATTAAAATGGTTCTGCCTCCTCTATGTTTATTTGAAATTCACATGCCTTTATATTCATAAAAATAAGCCAATTTCAGGAAATAGATTTTCAAGTGTTAACAGCTCAAATCAAGACAAAAGACGGTACTCGATAATTAACATCAGCCTTAGATGGCTATGCAGAAATATAGTGCATTTTCTATCTGTGTCTCTTACCACACATATGAGCTAGCGTTCTGTCTTTAAGCCGACGTAGCTATATACACAGTCATTCTAGAAATGTTAGTGAGCTGCAGATGATTATCCTATCTTGCAATTTAAATGAAATATGGCACAGATCATTTGAGAAAGGAACTTTCCAGACAGCGAGAAATAGTTCATAGCAACATGAAAAACCAGAAACAAAGCTAGATCTAATTCTGCAAAGAGCACAGCCACGCGCTGAGTGCACCATTTCATTTTTAAGGACATAGATTTAATTTCATGTGACAATCTGGCATCTAAGTTTTCCTCTGGTCTTCTTTTTTCCAAATAGCCTTGTAAATATGAAAATGCAATCGAATAGGAAAAGATTAAATTTGTGAGACTCTACTTGCAGGGCGCTGTGGTTATTATGAAGGCAGTAAACGAACAAAATAGATTAAGGAAAATGCCAACGACAGTTGTATGGTCTAAATACATCTAACCCATAACTAATGAGAATTCTATGTGCACAATAAAATGTCACTCTGTATATCCAGCTTGTTGTTTTCTAGACCATTTCTATCTATCATATTTATCAAAGAAATATAATCATTGTTCAGGCCATCATAGTAATTTATGCAATATTTTCCTCTCTTTACCAAGGTAAGAAGAGAAATGTGCCTTAGTAAGAGGATTTTGCTTTGTTTTTTGTAATACTGTCTAACGAATCTTTTGCAACAGTCTTTCATTTAATATGGTTAAAGTTAGCACATTTATTTTAAGGGAATATGGCTTTAAAAATAACTCTCAGTGACTTATACCTACACAATTAAAAATTCTCTGATTGTTTATAAGAAAATAATAACACATTACAAGTTATTGTGCAAAAATTGTAATAAGAAGGTTTATCTCATTCACAGTCCTATTGAATTCATTTATTGCATTACATAACTCATTTTAGGCCTCATAACACCTTTTAAAACCAGAACATGTACATTTATTTTAATCGTATATGATCATTGATTCTTCTTTTAAATGTCATTTGATGATACAGAATTTATAAGTTAGAGATTAGAGATCCAATGACATTTTTCCTTCCCTTTTTTCAGTCTTCTTGTTCAGTAATTAAAAAAAAAAAAAGTTGCTCAGGGAGTCTTTGACTATCTGTTCCAAATTGCCAGCCTAGCATCAGCCTATATAGATGGACTGGTCTCTGTGACACGTGGAAGTCAGGGCTGTTCCCATCATGGCCAGCTCAGTGGTCACATAATCACCTGGGGCAGCTTTGCTACCCCCTTTCCCTGTATTTCTCGTCTGTTCCTAGAAGGAGAGTAATTCTCATTCTATCAGGATGGTGCCCATCAAACTTAGAAAACCATGGTCAAGGATGATACACAGGGCAGTCACTGATGTATGTGTAAAGTGTCTTTCTTTCATCTGTTTATTTCCATAAGGAGTCAGAATTCCTACTGTGACTTTTAGATGGTAAGGCCACAGCACAGGAGGAATGAATGAATTTTTATTGTCAGCAGAGGAGTTGAAAACAGAAATGAAATTTCCCAAATCTTGATCATCTGTTTTAAATGTTAAGTATTTTGACTTTCCTGGACTTAGCAAGACTGATTTTTTTCTTTGCAGTTTGTCTAAATTGCACTGAGATGTACCTATGAGAAAGAAACAGATTTCTATGGGGTATCCATTATTGCCTAAGATTTTGAAAGAAAGTGAAAGTGGTAGTTGCTCAGTCCTGTCCAACTCTTTGTGACCCTATGGACTGTAGCCCACCAGGCTGCTCTGTCCATGGAATTCTCTAGGCAAGAATACTGTAGTGGGTAGCCATTCCCTGTCTCCAGGGGGTCTTTCCAACCCAGAGATCGAATCCAGGTCTACTGCATTTCAGGCAAATTCTTCACTGCCTGAGCCACCAGGGAAGTCCATTGCCTAATACTTTCAGTTTGGTTCCATTCAGTCGCTCAGTCATGTCCGACTCTTCGCAACCCCATGGAATGCAGCATGCCAGGCCTCCCTATCCATCAGCATCTCCTGGAGCTAGCTCAAACTCAAAATTGAGTCAGTGATGCCATCCAACCATCTCATCCTCTGTCTTCCCCTTCTCCAGCCTTCAATCTTTCCCAGCATCAGGGTCTTTTCCAATGTCAGTTTTTCACATCAGGTGGCCAAAGTATTGGAGCTTCAGCTTCAGCATCAGTCCCTCCAATGAATATTCAAGACTGATTTCCTTTCGGATTGACTGGTTTGATCTCCCAATACTTTACATATGCTAATTCAATTTGGTCCTTATAACAGTCTTTTGGGGCAAACACTTTTGTCCCCAAGGTAAAGATTAAAAACAAAAACAGGGGACTTTCCTGGTGGTCCAGTGGCTAAACTGGACTCCACGCTCCCAATATAGAGGGCCCAAGTTTGATCCCTGGTTGGGGAACTAGATCCTACATGCTACAACTAAGAGTTTGCATGCCAAAATTTAATATTTAGCATGCTGAAAGGAAGATCAAAGATCTCACATGACACAACCAAGACCCAGCACAGCCAAATAAATAAATAAAAACAGATTCAAAGAGATTTAGGATGAATTTCAGCCTTCTGGGTTAAATTTTTGATCTCCAGCCCAAAGTAGTGAGGAAATCATTGTTAAGTGTTGTGGAATATTTTCAAATTCCACTATAAATTTTTTATACTTACTGGTGGTTTTTATGGTCAAAAAAAATAAAAAAGAGCACCGTGTGATGAAAATAAGTGAGAAGGATTTTCTTGCCCTGGAGCATCAACTACTCAAAGATTTGGAGGCAAATACAGCTTGTCTTTCTTACCTTTTAATAAGGTTAAGATTGATTTATTACATTATATAAGTTTCATGTGTCCGACATTATTTTTCCACTTCTGTATGCACTACAGCATGCTCACCACCCAAAGTGTTCCTTTCTACCTGTCACCGTACAGATAATCCTTTTTACCTCTTTCTCACTTCCCCTTTTCCCCTCTCCTTCTGGTCACCGCTACTGCTCTATCCTCTGTATCTATGTTTGTTTGGGTTTGGTCACTTATGTACTAGTTTTTTATATTCCCCATGTGAGCGAAATCACATGGTATTTGTCTTCCTTTGTCTGACTTATTTCACTTAGCATATTACCTTTAAGGTCTATCCATGTTATTGTAAATGGCAACATTTCATGTGCAATATACTGTTTTCATATTAAAATAATTGCATATGTTACAGAGTTAATTGCAAAATTCATTAATGTTGGTATTTCAAAATAAAAAACTTTGAAGAAATTTATGAGAGCTGTAAGGATGTTCCAAACTTCCCAGGGGCAAGGGTTTCACTCTCCTCTGTTGTGGGAGCACTTGATGAAAAGTTGGGAGAAAACCTGAGATGCTGTCTTTAATTATTGCAATTGTTCTCTGGGTTTTGCCAAGTCACTTTGTGGTAAGCTTTCAAAATGGATGAAAATTTACTTCTTAGAACAAGTCAACTCTGGAAAATGAATTACTCTCCCTGGGAGGATGGCAGATAGAATATATGGGGAAAAAAAAAAACTTTGATATTTAGGGAAAAAAAGGAAACTTCTTTTAGTTTCTATAGATCAAAGCCAATTAGCAGGGTGGTGGATGTTAGCAAAGAGAATAAGTAATGTCTTGGCTCCTCATGCTTACCAGCAGGAATACAAGAACCCTGAAACTCCCTGGGCCTTTTGCTCTGGTGCCTATGAGAGCTCACAACATTTTTTGGTGGTCACTTAAAATGTCCTGGAAGGAGGACAGATGAGGCACTCCTCAGCACCCTTGTATTTTTTTTTTTTAATCTCACCCTGTCCTCCCCTCTTCCCATGTCCATAAATCTATTCTCTACGTCTGTTTCTCCATTGTTGCCCTATAAATAAATTATTCAGTATCATTTTTCTAGATTCCGTATATGTGCGTTAAGAGTATGGTATTTATCTTTTTCTTTCTGAATCACTTCACTCTGTAATAGGTTCTAGGTTCATCCACCTCATTAGAACTGACTCAAATGTGTTCCTTTTTATGGCTGAGTAATATCCCATTGTGTATATATATACCACAACTTCTTTATCCATTCATCTGTCGATGGACATCTAGGTTGCTTCTATGTTCTAGCTATTGTAAATAGTGCTGCAATGAACAATGGGATATATGTGTCTCTTTCAATTTTGGATTCCTCAGGGTATATGCCTAGGAATGGGACTGCAGGGTCATATAGTGGTTTTATTTCGAGTTTTTTAAGGGATCTCCATACCGTCTTCCATAGTGGCTATATCAGTTTACATTCCCACCAACAATGCAAGAATGTTTCCTTGCAGCATACCAGCAGAAACACCAGAACCCTGAAACTCCCTGGGCCTTTTGTTCTGGTGCCCACGAGAGCTCACAACATATTTTGGTGGTCACTTAAAATGTCCTGGAAGGAGAACAGACAAGGCACTCCTCAGCACCCTCGTATTCTCAATCTACCTCTCTTCGTCACTGGGCTGATCCTGGAGTTTGCATTTGTACCTTTCCAGTCTCCCAACCTTGACTTTGATGTGAATTCTCAATGGGAGACAGTGTCCTCCAGGCTCACACACCCATAGCCCTGACTATAGCTTTGCTCTCAAGGCACGTCACTGTAATTGCTCATTGAACTGCTATCTTCTCTGCCAATGGAAGCTCTATGAAGGCAGGGTCTGTTGCTGCCTTTCTCTCCCCCGCAAAAGAGGTACTTAAAAATATCTGATGAACAAATAAAGGAATGGTTGCCCACCACTGCTTTCTCAGAAGTCAGGAGGTCTATCTTCCCACCAGAGTTATAGTTCTTCACAATCTCCTAGAAAAAACACTACCACCTTTCCACATCAGGGAACCTTGGTAAAGTTCCTGTGCATCTAGGTTAGAGGCTGTTGAAGAAACACCAAACTGTTCCATTGGCAAAAAATTAACCAGTGCTGTAAGTCAGAGTTCAGACACTTGGGCCCTTAGCTTTGAGCAGAAGGCAGTTCATCTACGGCCAACAATATAAAATTAGAGTTGGCTGCTGTCCACACTCTTTATTTGATGGTGTTATTCCAAGGGCTGACCCATCAGTCTCTGCATGTGGCAATAAAAAGTGTGGTTCTGAAGCCAGATTGCTGAGGTTGAAATCAGCTTCATCACGGGACTTCCCTGGTGGTCTAATGGTTAACACCCTGCCTTGGATTGCAAAGGATGTGCTTCCAATCCCTCGTCAGGGAACTAAGATCCCACATGCTTCAGAGGAACTAAGCCCATGGGCCACAACTAGAGAATCTGTGCACCACAACGAAAGATTCTGCATGATGCAAGGAAGATCCCATGTGCCACAACTAAGACCCAACACAGCCAAATAAGTAGATAAATATACATTTTAAAAAAGGAAGAAAGAAACTCAGCTCCATCAGTTCTGCAGGTGTGACTTTGGGCAAATTACTTCCCTGGATTAACCTTAGTTTCCTTATCTGTGAAGTGGGGCTAAGACTGGCCTATCTCATACGGTCCTCATAAGGATTTAAGCAGATAAACCTTGAAAAGTATGTAACAAAGTGCCTGGTACATTGGATGTACTATAAATCTGAAGATAATAATTCCAGTACTACTATTTTACTGTAACTAGCAGGAGGCCCTCATGTGTTGGAACTCCCTGAAAGTGTGGCTGGTCTAGGTGAGACCCCTACATTATTTGCACACACATATACATACACATATACACATGCAGGTGTACACACCAGTACACAATTGAGGAGCTAGAGTGCTTATTCTGGAAAATGGCTTAGCTAAACTAAGGGAAGCAAAGACATGCTTGTATGATGAGTCTGTGACCTAACCAGGAAAATAAAAAGCAGAAATATTAACCTATTCCAAGAAAAAGCAATCTCCTGGGCTGCTGGCCCATGCAACTGCAGCAACCTCTGCCACCGTGTACATTACTCTCTGCTCTGGTGTTCCTTCTTAGCTGCTGTGTGACACTGGACAGGGAACACAGTTTTAACTGAATCAAATACACATCAGGGTCCCCAAGAAGTGAAAATGCAGTTAGTATCTTCCAGGGTGACATGGGCTTCTGGGTACTCATCTCTAGAGGCCAAAATACCCAAAGCTCAATGATGAAAGATCTGTTCCATCTGGACAGGAGCTTAAAGAATTCCTCTGGGAGCATCTGGGCTATTTTTAGTGGGCACAGCAGCCTGGCCAACACCACAGGGAGACCAGGAAACGGCCCTTCATCCACTGCCCAGCTTCCCGGTGAGATAGGTCTCCTGTTTGCAAGTTCATGAATATCAATGAGCCCAAACCACACGCAAAGGAGTCAGAACATATTGCAACAGCCAAAGTGCAAGTTGGCTCTTAAAACTTGGCCAAAGGAGCGTATGATTCAAATGCTGGGGTTGAGGCTGGCGCTGTGCCTGAGCCCAAAGGAGGGATGGAAGAAACCTTGGCTCCAACCTTTTGAGGATCAAGAGCCAAGACTGGAGCGGTAGTGCAGAAGCTTCCATTACTGTCCTTGTCAACTCGACTGACCAGGCGTCCAGAAGTCGAAGTGGAGTGTGTGCTTCATCAACCAGAATCCACGAGAAAAGAGCCCAAAGCCCTCAGAAATATGCACACTCACAGCGCATTAATAACATCATGAGGACTTCCCTGGTGGTCTACTGGTTAAGTATCCACACTCCAATGCAGGGGATCCAGGTTTGATCCCTGGTTGAGGAACTAAGATCCCACATGCCTTGGGGCAGCTAAACCTGTGGGCCGCAACAACTGAGCCCCTGAATCACTATTAGAGAGAACCCTGCATGACGGAGTGAAGAGTCCACATGCCGCAGCTAAGACTCGACGTAGCCAAATAAATAAGTTTTTAAAAGCCCGTTAAATCCATTAATTTTTTTTAAAAGAACATTATGAACATTGAAAAGCAATAATATTCTTTCATTCAATACATAATTTCTGAGCAATTACTGTAGGTCAGGCTCTGTGCTAGGCACTGGGAATAAGAAGGAAGAGGAAATAGTTCCTGATCTCAACGGGTATATAGTGGCAGAGGGGTGTGTGAGTGTGTGTTGTGGGGAGGCAGTTAAAAGAGTGACAGAACCAGAACAAATCCCAGTTTCAGTGTGGCATGTCATTTCACATCTCAGAGTTTGACCCTTTACATTGCCAGGGAGTGGTCTATAATTTGTTCTAGTCACCTGTTGACAACAAGCAATATGTTCCCAGTTTTCAGACTATTACGGAGAAAGCAGTTATAAACATTGCTGTTTTTATGTGGATGTCCATTTTAATTTCTCTTGGGTGACTATGTAGAAGCAGATTCTAGGTCATATGGTAAATGTATATTTAACTTCATGAGAAATTGACAAAGGGTTCTTCAAAGTGGCTGTACCATTTTGCATTCCTATCAGCTGTGTATGAGGGCCTTAGTTGCGTCATATCCTTGTCCACATTTGATATTGCCCATCTACAAACACTGTGGTTATTATCAAGATGTAGAGTGATAACCTTTTCTGATTTTATTTGCATTTCCATTATGATTGATAATGGGTGTTCTCCCCCATGTGTTTATCTGCCATTAGTATATCTTCTTTGGTGAAGTGTCTGTTTGAATCTTTTGCCCATTTATAAAATCGGGTTGTCTTTGTCCTGTTACTGATTTGAGAATTCTTTACAAATTCTGATCCACTTAGTTCTAATTTCTTTTTGGTAGATTCCTTAGAATTTTATACAATGTATGTAACCATATAGCCAGTGGATAATACTTACATAGTGCTTCTGTGGCATGGATTTACCTTTTTACTATATTTTGTAAACTTTTTGTCTAATTTAAAAATTTCCCTTCGTTTTTAACCTGCTCATATCTTTATATTACAGTCAGTTTCTTCTAGATAGGATATAGTTGGGTCTCTATTTTTCTTATCCAATCTAACAATCTCTTTTAATGGAGTGCTTTTTTAAAAAAAATTGCATTATACTTGATATATAACATTGTATTAGTTTTAGGTGTCCAACATAATGATTTGAACATATGTAATAATGGCATGTCTAGACAATTTACATTCACTGTAATTATTGATGTGATTAGATTTAAATTTACTACTTGGCATTTGTTTTCCATTGGTCCCAATCTATTCTTTGTCTTTGTTTCCCTTTGTTTCTTTATTCATCTGTAGTAATTGAATCTTTTCATGATTCCTTCTGATTTCCACTATTGGCTTACTTAGGGCTTCCCAAGTCGTGCTGCCGGTAAAGAAGCCACCCGCCAATGCGGGAAACACAAGAGATGCAGATTCAATCCCTGGGTCAGGAAAATACCCTGGACAAGGACATAGCAACCCACTCCAGTATTTTTGGCTGGAAAATCCAGAGAGCCTGGCGGGCTATACAGTCCATAGGGTTGTAAAGAGTCAGACACTACTGAAGCAACTTAGCACGCTGGCTTACTAGCTGTGTGTGTGTGTGCTCAGCCATCTCTGACTCTTTGCGACCCTATGGACTATAGCCCTCCAGGTTTCTCTGTCCATGGGATTTTCCAGGCAAGAATACTGGAGTGGGTTGCGATTTCCTACTCTAGGGGATCTTCCTGACCCAGGGACTGAACCAGCATCTCCTGCATCTCCTGCATTGGCAGAAAGAGTCTTTATCACTTTGCCACTGGGGAATCCCGGCTTACTAGCTATATCTCCTTTAAACATTTTGTTAGTGGTTGCTCTAGGGTTATTTAAATATCATACATAGTCACAGTCTGCCTTTAAGTAATATTTTATCACTTCATGTGACTTGTAAGAATCTTACAACAGGACACTTCTGCCTTCTTCCTTTTCTCCTTTGTGCATTTGTTGTCACACATTTTGCTTCTGCACATTATAAACTCTTCACTTTATTATGTTTGCTTTGTCAGATATCTTTGAAAGAGATTAAGCAGGTAAGAGGAGAGTGAAAAAGTTGGCTGAAAGCTCAACATTCAGAAAACTAAGATCATGGCATCTGGTCCCATCACTTCATGGCAAATAGATGGGGAAACAGGGGAAGCAGTGTCAGACTTTATTTTGGGGGGCTCCAAAATCACTGCAGATGGTGATTACAGCCATGAAATTAAAAGACACTTACTCCTTGGAAGGGAAGTTATGACCAACCTAGATAGCATATTAAAAAGCAGAGACATTACTTTGCCAACAAAGGTCTGTCTAGTCAAGGCTATGGTTTTTCCAGTAGTCATGTATGGATGTGAGAGTTGGACTGTGAAGAAAGCTGAGGGCCGAAGAATTGATGCTTTTGAACTGTGGTGTTGGAGAAGACTTTGGAGAGTCCCTCGGACTGCAAGGAGATCCAACCAGTCCATCCTAAAGGAGATCAGTCCTGGGTGTTCATTGGAAGGACTGATGCTGAAGCTGAAACTCCAATACTTGGGCCACCTCATGAGAAGAGTTGACTCATTGGAAAAGACCCTGATGCTGAGAGGGATTGGGGACAGGAGGAGAAGGGGATGGCAGAGGATGAGATGGCTGGATGGCATCAGCGACTCAATGGACATGAGTTTCAGTAAACTCCGGGAGTTGGCGATGGACAGGGAGGCCTGGTATGCTGCAATTCATGGGGTCACAAAGAGTCAGACACAACGGAGCAACTGAACTGAACTGAACTGAAGCAGGTGAAAGAACACTTTTGTATTTAACCACATGTTTACCATTTCTGACATTATTTATTCCATTTTGTGGATTAAAATTTCCAGCTGTTATCATCTTCCTCCTTCCTAAAGAGTTCTTTTCACATTTCTGCATTTCTGCTGGTCACAATTTTTTTGTTTTACCAGGAATGTCTGTCTTTCACCTTCTTTTTTTCCTTTTTTCTTCCTTAGTATGGTATGATTACATTTATAAGGTTGGAACATGCACATTTAAAATTGCATAGAGTGCTTGCTTTAGCTGCACATGGACTAAAATTGGAACCACACAGAGAAGATTGGCATGGTTGCTGCACAAGGATGACATAGAAATCCAGAAGCACACAACTTTTTTGTACATAAAAAAACTTTTTTGTACTGAACTATATACTTCAAAGTGGTTAACATTGTAAACTTTATGTTATGTATATTTTATCACAATAAAAAATGCATAGAAATGGATCTAGAAATATACATACAAAACTGTTAGTATTGACCTATACTCCTAGAAAGAGGAGTTTGAGGTGATAGAGTTTAAATGACAGATACTTGGAATACTGACTAAAGCAGGCTCATTAACTTCAAATTTTGAGAAATCAGAAGAGACCTCAAGAATCTCAATATTTTAAAAAGAAGAAAACATAGTATAGTTCCCAAGTTGTTATTCTCATTTTGAAAAGAGGGTCCTGGTCGTTGCAAAGAGGTGATCCTAGAAATAAGAACTGCAGCTGCTTGATTCAGCACTTCCTTTGTGAGTTGGATAAAAGCCAGAACTTGCAATGCCCTAAAACACACCTGGACAAGAACACAATGCCCTTGCAATGTTTTAGAACACAACTAGATAAAACTGCAGCCTCTTGAAAACCAAAGCATGCTTTATGGCAGCTCCTGTGTAGGGATCATCCACAGGGCACTTTGGGAATGCCGCAGGCTTCAAGTTACATCCCAGGAAAACCCGTATCAGTTGACAGAATGTTTAGTTAATTTTAAAGTTAACTTGAGTTATATTTTAAAGTAATCAAAAATTGCCTTAAAAAAAAAAAAAAACTCTTCCCATCCTTTTCCAAAGATTTTCTCTCTGCTTCTGATATTCCTTAGCTTTTTTGTCCCATCCCAAGTGCCTAGGCATACATCATTTTGTTGGGCTTGAATTTAGCCCCATGCTTACAAAAGGCTCACTTAAAATGATTAAACATGTACCCTGTGTTTCAGGGAAGTGAGGGAGTATCGGGGCAGTAAAGGGGGTTTCCTGGGATGCGGGAGGATTCTGGTTCAGACAGAATCACTGCTGTGTTTCACAACACAGGTCAACACATTTTGAACTGACAACGACATTTCATCTAACTTCTTGGGTAATTTGGCTCCCTGACCTGTGCTGTCCTTGAACTAAACAGCAAGAGAGGATGGCTGAGTGCTGAGATTCGTGCCGTGTGTGTGTTTGAGGCCGGGAGAGCTGCTCCCAGCTAATGACACCAGAGGTGTGAGCCTGTGATCCATTTGCAGATGCTCCTTGAACAGTCAAAGTGGTATCCACTGTTTAGACAAGGATATTTATTTTTAAAGCTTAACACAAATGCAAAGCTTGGACTCTGTAAGATCACAAAGTAGTATTTCATTTTGATGGGACCTTAGTAGCATACTCCATGCACTCTCAAAATCACAGTTTAGAAACTAGAGATGTCCAGAAAGGAAGCTATAAAATTATTACCATCTTATAAAATAAGGCCTGCAGGAAACAGGAAGGTTCCTGGAATCATTCAACCAACAGAGAGAAATCTGAAAACTTCTTCAGGATGGAAATTAGGGCATGTTCCTTTTTGGATCACTCCAAGTGTCTTATTTTGCATGTAATTCAATTATAAGAACAGTAATCTCTAAGGAGAATACATGGATATTAGGTGTTGGGTTCTGTCTTTGTCCATGCAGGATGCCAAAACAAAAATACCACATATTAGGTGACTTATAAACAACAGAAATTTATTTCTCACGGTTCTGGAGCCTGTCAGTGTGAGATTAGGCTGCCAGTAAGGTTGGGTGAGGGCCCTCTTCTAAGTTGCAGATTTCTTGTTGTGTCTAAACATGTCAGAAAGGGCTACTTGGGTCTTAGGTCTTTTTAAAAATAAGAGTACTAAAGCCATTGATGAGGGCTCCACTCTCCAGACCTTCCAAAGACCTCACCTCCTAATATCACTGCATTGGCCATTAGGATTCCAACATATGAATTTTTGGCAAGGACACAAATATTCAGACCACAGCAGGGCCTAAGACCACTCCCTCCTCCAGCCTCTGGCAGATACACTCAGTTAAGACCTATCTTATGGACTTTCTTGGCAGTCCAGTGGTGAAGAATCCACCTTCCAATTCAGGGGATGTAGGTTCAATCCCTGGCAGAGGAACTAAGATCCCACATGCTATGGAGTAACTTAGCATGGGTGTCACAATCACTAAGCCTGAATGCTCTGGAACCTGAACCCCACATTGAAAGAGAAGCCTGTGCACCAGAAGTAAGACTTGACATAGCCAATAGATAAATATATTCTTTAAGAAGACCTATCATATGGGGACCAATGGGCTTCCCAGGTGGCCCTAGAGGTAAAGAATCAACCTGCCAATGCAGGAGACGTGAGAGATGCATGTTTGATCCGTGAGTGGGGAAGATCCCCTATAGGAGGGCATGGCAACTCACTCCAGTATTGTTGCCTGGAGAATCCCATGGACAGAGGAGCTTGGTGGGCTACAATCCAGAGTTGCAAAGAGTTGGACATGACTGAAGTGACTTAGCATACAAGACCACACAGGGACCAATAGGCACACTTTTTAAACATGATGAAAGACTCTCCTCCTGTGTATATTCCCACCCACCAACCCAGAAGAAGTTGTGTTAAAGAAAGTGATTATAATCTTGGCCTGATGTGGGGATCCTCACTCCTTTCCTTGAAGCTTTCCAGACCCCAGAGTTCCCTTGGGGAGACAGGCATGGGGTGGGATTTAGTGCATGTTGGGACCTCTGGAGGACAGAAAGCAGAGGAGAGCACTGGTCCTTCTTGTCCATCTAGGAAGGGAGAATTGAGGCCAGACAGAACATGGTGACCTTTCATAAGAGTGCAACACGGCCTGATGAGTGTCAAGCCTTTCAACATTTCCTCCAATATCTCTTTAGGGGTGAAGGTAGACACCTCTTCCTTCATGGGCCAATTTGGAATTTTGAGTGGGAGGAATAAATGTTTCTCCTCATAGTAAAGTGGGCAAGCATGGTTTCAATTTAGATCAAGGAAATTCAAGTAAGATCAAGAAAGACTCTTCTCTTAGTAAGAATTATTCACAATGAAAACAGTTCTCACAAAAATGCTCAAGATGTGGCTTTTCAAAGCAGATGCCTAATTAAAGTCTGGCTTCCACATTGTCCATGCGTGTACTAAAAGGAGTTAGAAGAGGTTCGTGCAAAGGAAAAATAGAAGACTGCAGACACAGAGAACGTAGAACATTCCCATGAGATTGACAGTCACTACTCCATAACTGATCATAAGTGATTTGTTTTCAGAACAAATGAACAAGAGATTGAGTTGAATCTAAGTTTCTAATAGGAACCAGGGACTTCCTTGGTGGTCCAGTGGTTAAGAATCTGCCTTCCAATTCAGGGGATGTGGGTTCTACTCCTGGTGGAAAACTAAGATTCCACAGCTGCAGGGCAACTGAGTCCGAGCGTGCCGCAACTAGAGAGCCCATGCACCACAACTTCTGAAGCCTGCCAGCTCCAGTGCCCGTGTTGCAACGAGAAGCCACTGCATGCTGAA
Source organism: Odocoileus virginianus (assembly GCF_023699985.2). Lineage (NCBI taxonomy): Eukaryota > Metazoa > Chordata > Mammalia > Artiodactyla > Cervidae > Odocoileus > Odocoileus virginianus. The sequence continues at coordinate 21,574,462 of NC_069682.1, forward strand.
ACTAGAGAAAGCCTGTGCGCTGCAGCAAAGACCCAGCACAGCCAACAATAAAAAAGGTTTTTTAAAATAAAATAAAAGGAATCAGAAAGGTGTGGGAATATTGAACTTCCGTCTGTCTCATGGGAGGAACGTTCTATTTGGTTTCTGGGCTTTATTTGATGACAATGAACTTTCACACTTCTTTGTCAGAGTACTCAGGTGTGGGGCCAAAACCTATCCATAGAGCCATTCAACCCAGAGCATGGATTATCCTCTCTCCACATCTCCTAGCACACCTAAGTAGCTATCCCCCTTCTTCTCAGATGAAAACTTCTTCAAAACTCGCCTGGAAGAGGAAGTTGCTTTCCCTTTTGCCAAACGATCCAAATGATTTGTGATTCAAGGTGATTGTTCCTCTAATTCTCCAGGTGCCTAATCTTGTAAGGCATACAACCTCATTCCACGGGGCTTTATTCTGTATTCTGAGGAAGATTATTCTATGAGTCTTGATACAGCTGACGTCACTTGAGAAAGTGTGATGTGACTGATGGGGTGAGCTGGAAACTGATTACTTTTAGTTGAAGGAGGAAGAAGCCAGAGAAGATGGAATGTGGTGAGTTCACAGGGGTGCATCTGCCCAACTTTTCTGTGACCCCAGCATTGCTACTTAACCCCGATCCAGAAGGTATCATGAAAGATTCAAAGAAATGTCTTTTAAAGCAAATTCTTATGTTAACTTATCAGCTCCCAAATAATACCAGAAAGGTGGTAACTATAATGGGTCAATAGACTTTTAGAAAATGTGTAATTCATGGCATTGTGCCAGGAAAGCATTGATCCTATAGGTTATGGGTAAATAACACAATTGTTATGCCTCATTTAAGCTCCCTATTGATTCGGAAGACAGAGTATGTCTCAGAGCAAATGTATAAATGAAGGCAAGTCTTGGATTCTCTGTAAATAGTAGAAGGTTCCTGCCACCTTTATCACTTAGCAGCAAACATGGTAGACATATACTTTCAAAGAGGAAATAATGGACCTGGGAAATTGTGTTTTCTTGAAAAACATCTTTGATAGCATAAGAAACACACACTTTGCAATCACTGTCTGGGAAGGCAAATTTCCAGGACTTTTTTTTTCCATCTCAGAACAGCTCCCTGTTTTTCTTTGTGAAGCTGTGTCACGTGAGTACCAGCAGAGATTCTGCCTAGGTATTCTATTAGCATTTACTGTAACCAGTGTGTAGAAAACCCAGATGACTAAAGTCATTGCTTTTAAAGCCCTTTTCACAATTGAATTTCCTGTGGAGAAGCAATATCCCAGGAGCATAATAGATTTTCTCCCCTCTTCTTCCATTTACACAGACACTTTCACTGCTAACTAATCAGTTGCAATTCTAATCTATATTTCTGATTTGTTTACATGCATCATGCAGGCTGGCAATCTTTTGAATTTAAATGTGACTTAAAGTAAAATAAAATAACCACAAGTAAATGACACAGAATTGCTAACAGTGGGAACCTTGTTTACATTCCACATTCTGAAAATATTTTGTTCAGCTGGCTGGGGAAACCACATGGTTGAGACAGACTGGGTGATGATTGGGTTTATTGCTTGGCTGGAACCAGGATGGAAAACGGGATGGTGTGTGATGTGGCTGTCTGTCACCTCAAGCCCAGAGAAAGAACACATTCTCAGCACACATGCGAGCCCTGCTTCAGCAGAAAAGCTCTGATAATCCTCGCCAGAGTGTCATGTGCGCCTGGCACCGGGCCAGGACAATACGCCAGCCTTTTTGAGTGTTCGGATAATCACCGTCTCTTCCTTTCTGTAGTCATCCGCGGATGCTGCCGCTTTCGTAGGACTCTCTCGGAGCCGGTTTGTTCTTCGAGCCCTTTGTTCCCTCCCGCTTTCTGGAATTATCCCCTAATACATTCATTTTTCTCCCTTTCCACCTACATTTGAAGGTGTATTGAGAGGCTTCTGCATCCCCATCACCCGACACCCCTTTTCACAAAGGGTTATTCCAGCCCAATTAAATGTAACTGGACAATAGTCCTGAACAGTCACTGAAGGAAAGGCGGCCCTGAAGATTATGGGCAACACAAAACTGCTTTCTAACACGGTCCCTGTTCTGCAAGGGAATATCTCTTTGTCAGGCCTGGAGTGGAGTGCAAAACCCAGCAAGGATTTGGTTTAAGAAACAAGAAAGGAGGCAGGGGCAGGAGGAGGATGAGGGTGAGTTTAGAAGAGAAGAATCAGGCCTTTCCTAATTGTGGTAACTCCTAAGGTACAACTCAAAAAATTAATTGTTCCACTGTTTGTTAAGAATACACTGTTGTTGTTTAGTGGCTAAGTCCTGTCTGATTCTTTGAGATTCCATGGATTATAGCCCACCAGGCCCCTCTGTCCATGGGATTTGCCAGGCAAGAATACTGGAGTGGGCTACCAATTTCTCTTCCAGGGGATCTTCCCAACCCAGGGATCGAAACCCATGTTGCCTGTATTGGTAGGCAGATTCTTTACCACTGAGCCACCAGGGAAGCCTACTGGAAGAGAACCAAAGGCACATTTTCTTTACAGACCTAATGAAGCTTTTTTACATTTTCTTTTCTATGAAAAACAAAGCCCCTTATGCCCATGCACTTCTTGAGAACACTGGCTCAGAGGAACTAATATTACTTAGGGATTTTAGGAGCCATGACAAGGGTACTTGGAAGCCTTGGAGAAGGGTGGAAAGGCATGAAAGCTCTGAGGCTCTTCTCCCAGCCTTCTAGCTGTGTATTCATAAAGGAGAGAATTTCCAGAAGCTACTGTGAGAGGTGTAACTGAACTGAGAAAGAAGAGAAGCTAAAGGCAAAGGAAGTATGCCCATCTGAATGCAGAGTTCTAAAGAATAGCAAGGAGAGATAAGAAAGCCTTCCTAAGTGATCAATGCAAAGAAATAGAAAAAAACAATAGAATGGAAAAGACTAGAAATCTCTTCAAGAAAAGTAGAGTTACCAAGGAAACATTTCATGAAAAGATGGGCACAATAAAGGATAGAAACAGTATGGACCTAACAGAAGAAGAAATATAAAGAAGAGGTGGCAAGAATACACAGAACAACTACACAAAAAAGATCTTCAGTTCAGTTCAGTCGCTCAGTCGTGTCTGACTCTTTGCAACCCCATGGATCACAGCAAGCCAGTCCTCCCTGTCCATCACCAACTTCCGGAGTCTGCCCAAACTCATGTCCATTGAGTCGGTGATGCCATCCAACCATCTCACCCTCTGTTGTCTGCTTCTCCTCCCACCTTCAATCTTTCTGAGCATCAGGGTCTTTTCCAATGAGTAAGCACTTCGCATCAGGTGGCCAAAGTATCGGAGTTTCAGCTTCAACATCAGTCCTTCCAATGAACACTCAGGACTGATCTCCTTTAGGATGGACTGGTTGGATCTCCTTGCAGTCCGAGGGACTCTCAAGAGTCTTCTCCAACACCACAGTTCAAAAGCATCAATTCTTTGGTGCTCAGCTTTCTTTAGAGTCCAACTCTCACATCCATACATGACTACTGGAAAAACCATAGCCTTGACTGGAGGGACCTTTGCTGACAAGGTAATGTCTCTGCTTTTTAATATGCTGTCTAGGTTGGTCATAACTTTCCTTCCAAGGAAAGAAAATGACTCAGATAACCATGATGGAGCCAGGATGTCAGCTAGAGCCAGACGTCCTGGAGTATGAAGTCAAGTGGGCCTTAGGAAGCATCACTACCTTCCAATCCCAAAGAAAGGCAATGCCAAAGAATATTCAAACTACAGCACAATTGCACTCATCTCACATGCTAGCAAAGTAATGCTCAAAATTCTCCAAGCCAGGCTTCAACAGTACGTGAACCATGAACTTCCAGATGTTCAAGCTGTGTGTAGAAAAGGCAAAGGAACCAGAGATCAAATTGCTGATATTCATTGGATCACAGAAAAAGCAAGAGCATTCCAGAAAAACATCTCCTTCTGCTTCACTGACTACACTAAAGCCTTTCACTGTGTAGATCACAACAAAATGTGGAACATTCTTCAAGAGATGGGAAAACCAGACCACCTTACCTGTCTCCTGAGAAATCTGTATGCAGGTCAAGAAGCAATAGTTAGAACTTGATATGGAACAATGGACTGGTTCCAGATTGGGAAAGTAGTATGTCAGGGCTGTATATTATCACCTTACTTATTTAACTTATATGCAGAGTACATCATGTGAAATGTCAGGCTGGATGAAGCACAAGCTGGAATCAAGATTGCTGGGAGAAATATCAATAACCTCAGATATGCAGATGACACCACCCTATAGCAGAAAGCAAAGAGGAACTAAAGAGCCTCTTGATGAAAGTGAAAGAGGAGAGTGAAAAAGTTGGCTTAAAGCTCAACATTCAAAAAACAAGGATCATGGCATCCAGTCCCATCACTTCATGGCAAATAGATGGGGAAACAATGGAAACAGTGACACACTTTTATTTTCCTGGGCTCCAAAATCACTGCAGATGATGACTACAGCCATGAAATTAAAAGATACTTTGGGTAGTATAGCCATTCTGACAATATTGATTCTTCCAATCCATGAACACGGTATATTTCTCCATCTGTTTGTGTCCTCTTTGATTTCTTTCATCAGTGTTTTATAGTTTTCTATGTATAGGTCTTTTGTTTCTTTAGGTAGATATACTCCTAAGTATTTTATTCTTTTTGTTGCAATGGTGAATGGTATTGTTTCCTTAATTTCTCTTTCTGTTTTCTCATTGTTAGTGTATAGGAATGCAAGAGATTTCTGTGTGTTAATTTTATATCCTGCAACTTTACTGTATTCGTTGATTAGCTCTAGTAATTTTCTGGTAGTCTTTAGAGTTTTCTATGTAGAAGATCATGTCATCTGCAAACAGAGAGAGTTTCACTTCTCCTTTTGCTATCTGGATTCCTTTTACTTCTTTTTCTTCCCTGATTGCTGTGGCCAAAACTTCCAAAACTATGTTGAATAGTAGTGGTGAGAGCGGGCACCCTTGTCTTGTTCCTGATTTCAGGGGAAATGCTTTCAACTTTTCACCATTGAGGGTGATGCTTGCTGTGGGTTTGTCATATATAGCTTTTATTATGTTGAGGTATGTTCCTTCTATTCCTGCTCTCTGGAGAGTTTTAATCATAAATGGATGTTGAATTTTGTCAAAGGCTTTTTCTGCATCTATTGAGATAATCATATGGTTTTTATCTTTCAATTTGTTAATGTGGTGTATTACATTGATTGATTTGAGGATATTAAAGAATCCTTGCATTCCTGGGATAAAGCCCACTTGGTCATGATGTATGATTTTTTTAATATGTTGTTGGATTCTGTTTGCTAGAATTTTGTTAAGGATTTTTGCATCTATGTTCATCAGTGATATTGGCCTGTAGTTTTCTTTTTTTGTGGCATCTTTGTCTGGTTTTGGAATTAGGGTGATGGTGGCCTCATAGAATGAGTTTGGCACTGTTGGTGGGAATGCAAATTAGTACAGCCACTATGGAAAACAGTGTGGAGATTTCTTAAAAAGCTGGAAATAGAACTGCCACATGACCCAGCAATCCCACTTCTGGGCATACACACCCAGGAAACCAGATCTGAAAGAGACACGTGCACCCCAATGTTCATCGCAGCACTGTTTATAATAGCCAGGACATGGAAGCAACCTAGATGCCCATCAGCAGACGAATGGATGAGGAAGCTGTAGTACATATACACCACGGAATATTACTCAGCCATTAAAAAGAATTCATTTGAATCAGTTCTAATGAGATGGGTGAAACTGGAGCCCATTATACAGAGCAAAGTAAGCCAGAAAGATAAAGACCATTACAGTATACTAACACATATATATGGAATTTAGAAAGATGGTAACGATAACCCTATATGCAAAACAGAAAAAGAGACACAGATGTATAGAACAGACTTGTGGACTCTGGGAGAAGGCGAGGGTGGGATGTTTCAAGAGAACAGCATCGAAACATGTATATTATCTAGGGTGAAACAGATCACCAGCACAGGTTGGGTGCATGAGACAAGTGCTCGGACCTGGTGCACTGGGAAGACCCAGAGGGATCGGGTGGAGAGGGAGGTGGGAGGGGGGACCGGGATGGGGAATACATGTAAATCCATGGCTAATTCATTTCAATGTATGACAAAAACCACTGCAATGATGTAAAGTAATTAGCCTCCAACTAATAAAAATAAATGGGGGAAAAAAAAAACAATCTAAGACATCTGCATTGCCTGAAAAAAAAAAAAAAAAGAAATTAAAAGATACTTGCTCCTTGGAAGAAAAGCTATGACCAACCTAGGCATATTGAAAAGCAGAGACATTACCGACAAAGGTCCATATAGTCACAGCTATGGTTTTTCCAGTAGTCATGTATGAATGTGAGAACTAGACCATAAAGAAAGCTGAGGACTGAAGAACTGATCCTTTTGAACTGTGGTGTTGGAGAAAACTCTTGAGAGTCCCTTGGACTGCAAGGAGATCCAACCAGTCCATCCTAAAGGAAATTAGTCTGAATATTCATTGGAAGGACTGATGTTGAAGCTGAAACTCCCATACTTTGGCCACCTGATTCGAAGAACTGACTCATTTGAAAAGACCCTGATACTGGGAAAGATTGAAGGTGGGAGGAGAAGGGGACGACAGAGGATGAGATGGTTGGATGGCATCACTGACTTGATGGACATGAGTGTGAGCAAGCTCCAGGAGTTGGTGGTGGAGAAGGAATCCTGGTGTGCTACAGTCCATGGGGTCACAAAAGAGTCAGACACCACTGAGCGATGAAACAACAACAAAGGATGAATATGATCCTCTAAAATTTACACAGTGAAACCTAATCCCCAAGATGATGTTACTAGGTGGCAGAAGCTTTGGGATGTAATTAGGTCCCCATAAGAAATTAGTGCCCTTATGAAAGAGACCCAAGAAAGCTCTCTCCCCCTTCTGCTACGAGAGGCGAGTGAGAAGTCTGCAACTCAGAGGGTACCCTCAAATGATCACGGTGGCACCCTGATCTCTGACTCCTAGCCTCCAGAACTGTGAGAAATAAATTTCTATTGTTTATAAGCTGCCCTGTCATAATTGTTGGGTTTTAGCAGTCTGAACAAAGACAAGATGTAAAAGACAGCAAGTGGATTGAATTTCAGAAAGAAGGAAATTATATTTGACCAGACCTTTGAATATGGGTAGAGAATAGATAGTTAAACATTTAGAGGATGATCTTAGTGAGATGGCATAAGAGTAAAGACCCAGATAAGGGAAAATAGAAGAATCTTATCTAATGACTTTAGTTCATTCTTTTTATTCAGAGAACACTGGCACTGCTTACCACAACTACTGAATGATATAAGTAGTTGCTATTCATGATTGCTGTGATAGGTAACTGGAAACATTACTGCTAGGAGTATTTAAAAAGGATATCTTTTACTGCCCCACCAAAGAATATTGTGTTGATGTTTCCATCTCTTTTACTATCTGAAAGAGTTAAATAAAATTTATTCAGAATGTGTGTCTGATACAGAAATGTATTACTATTCTTTCACCTTCTGGTTGTGTTTTATTTGGATTACTTAAAGATGTTTACCTTGGCCTATAAATTCAAGGATGATATAAATCTTCAGAACATGTTATATACCTGACTGCCCTACTGAAAACTTTTTTTTTCTCTGATAATATTAGAAAGCTTGTCAGACGTTGGGATGAATATTTTCAGTTAGAAGTTAATTGCATTGACGATAATGTACATCTATGCCTCTGAAAATAAATTATGTCAAATGTCTGCTTAAAATTACCTTAGTAATTGATACATCTTCTCAAGAGCTGATCACTGAAATGTACAGATTTTTGCTTCCAGTTTGTTTACCTGAGATTATCTTCATATTCCTAACAAGAGGATTTTAGCTGCTGTCTTAAAATGTTGAGAGATCTGTGTTTTCCTCTCATCTTATTAATTTGGTGACTATCACTTACATTTTTTTAACCTTAGAATCATCTTTGCCTCTTCCCTTTCCTTGTTCCATGGAACACCAGTGCTGAAGCCCTAGACTCCTCATCTTAATACCTTTTCTTTCTAGTTCTTGTTATCTATACTCATTTACAGATGTGTATCACTGGTAGGTTATCATAGTAATAAACTGTTACTATTACTATTATCATAGTAATAAACAGAAAAATAAACTGTTTCTGGTTCCTTACCTCCATATTTTCTACCAGATAAATTATTATGAAACTCAAATATCAGAATACATTAAACACACATGGATACACAGACAGATAGACACACAGACACACACATAGTTGCTCTATTTTCCCTGCCAGGAAACTTCGATCTAGCTTGGTTCATCTCCTGGTTGCCTCTTCACACTCCCCAAGATCACCCCCAACTCCAGTCTTTTACCTCTGCCATTTTCCACCTTGGACTACTCTTCCTTCTCCTACCATCTCTAAATCCTGCCTGTGTTTAAAGGTTTATCTTGAGTCCACGGAGCTTTCCTCAGTGACTTAAATCACAGTTATCTTCATCTTTCATGAAATTATCTAATTTGATTTATGCATGCCACTCACTTTGACTTTCTACTACTCTTCGCATGTTATGGTTACTCAGCGATGTTCATTGATGTCTGCATAATCACCTCTATTGACAACTGACTAGAAATTGTGGATATTTTGCCTGAACTTTTTTTTTTCCTTGAACACCATGCCCTGATTGTAGGCATACACCATCAGCCTTATCTGTGATATTCTCTCTGATTTGACTTCAATAGGTGCTTAGCTATTTGCATCCAAGCATTGTCTATTTGTGTATTCATTGTTTAACCATTAATTGATTCATTTAAGGGCCATGACTCTGGGTCAGGTGCCCTACTGACACTGGGATACACGAGTGAATAAGAGGTCACCATTTTCATGAGAACTTTACAGTCCACACTGACTCAGATCAAGGGACAACAAAAGTGTTGATTCAGCTTTTGGATAATACTTAGAACTGATGGCTCAGTCTGAACGAAGTTGAATAAAAAACCACAGATACATTGTATGAACTAATTCTCTAGAAAAATTTGCCAAGGACTTTGAAAACATCCTTGGTCACTAAACATGCAGAGCCAACATCAGGAAATAATAGGGGGTGATAAGTTAGGAGCTTGGGACTAACATACACATACTACTATATATAAAATAGATAACCAACAAGGACCTGCTATATAGCACAGGGAACTCTAGTCAATATTCTGTAATTACCTGTATGGGAAAAGAATGGATATATGCATATGTTTAACTGAATCACCTTGCTGTACACTAGAAACTAACTCAACATTGTAAGTCAACTGTACTCCAATAAAAATTTTTAAAAAATGAATGTGATATACCACATTTATAGAATAAAGGATGTAAATCACATACACAAAAAATTTAAATCCCGAGGACAGTCATATTATGCTAAAATGACTAATTTTTATTTTTGCTTATAGAGTTAACATGCACTTCGCCAACTCTGTTACTGAACTGTCCCAAATCACAAAATAAATTTAGTATTGTATCCATATAGGTAGAAGAATTCTATAGCCAGTAAAGAGATAAAAATAAATTCAAAAAAGGGGGAACTAACAATAAAGGTCATGAAATGAGATAGTGGGGACCATTCATTGCTATTTTTACCTACTTTGGCCTTTATTCTAAGCTTGGAGAGATGGCTCATGAGAGAAAAATGTGGGGAATGGACAGAAAGAAATCACGTGAACTCCACCTTAGTAGCTGCTTTGTTATATTTATTTAGGTTTTCTAGACTCTTTCTTTCTGGCACAGTGGTAATGAATCCACCTGCAATTGGAGGAGACAAAAAGAGACTCAGGTTCAATTCCTGGGTCAGGAAGATCCCCCTGGAGTAGGAAATGGCAACCCAGTCCAGTATCCTTGTTGGGATAATCCCATGGACAGAGAAGCCTGGAGGGCTACAGTCCATGGGGTTGCAAAGAGTCAAACACAGCTGAGCATAGCACATTAAAAATTAAATAGGAAGATGAGTAAGGAAAAATTATTTCATTAAATCATGTTTTATATCAGAGAATTCCATGGAAGGCCAGGTTGTAAAATTCAGGTAAGACCTCTGTCTAGAGTAGTGGTTTATAAGCTTGGCTTCACTCCAGAATCACCTGAAGAGTTTTTAAAAAGACTGTGCCTGGTTGGTCTAATGGTAGTGGTTTACCAGAACTTATTAACATTAGTGTCACTAAAGTTGGTATACAACCCCACCACTGCTAAGTTCAACTGGTTTAAAAAAAAAAAAGTCTCTGTCTGGATCTCAAATAGATTCAGATTTAATTGGTCAGGGGTGCTGCCTGGAAATCTGGACTTTTGAAAGCTTCCCAGGTGATTCTAATGTGTAAGTTTGAGGATCAATGAACTTGAGTCAGGCCTCCAATACAAGGCACAGCCCATTTGGAGGCTTTCTATTACCTTTCCAGGGAGCTGGGAGACAAGATATTACCAAATGTAGCCTTTTCCAGAGGAAATTCAAAACACATTCTTAAAGGACTGAATTGAAATCTACATTGTAACAGGCATCCATCAATTGAATAGCAAAGAAACTACATAACCCATAGTTAAATAAGAAGAAAACCCCAACAAGAAAAGGGGTTTGTTAATAAGCATTATTAGATAACAGTGACATAGCTAGAAAAAACCTGCAAATATGCACTGAAGTATTTTATAATAATTATAAAAGTATTATAACAGTTGGTGCTTTGCTCTAAAATATATATTATTATAAACAGTTTTTTTCTGCATTAGCCTCTGCCTATGTCAGTTACCCTAACCCTTCTGTTGTCAGATGGTTCAAGAGTTTATCTTTCTCTTTGCTCACGTCTGGTTCACAGTTGTGCTCTATTTCCTCCAAGGTTGGATTTTGTGAGAAATGGGATGGTTAGGGAAGAGGAATTGTTATGGTTCCTTCTTCTGCACCATTTTTACTCACAACACTCTTACAGAAAATACACACCCATTAAATTCTTCATCTTTCTGCACACAAACTGGGTGTACTACAATTCAATTCAATTCTGATACAAACCACCCAGAGTTAGAAAGACCCACAGGGTTGGCGCTCAGTCCCACAAATCTGCCCCAACTTCAGACAACATCTGCAGGTCCAGGTTATCATCTTTAATTCTGACCAGTCTTCCTCTTGAGAAACCTGTATGCAGGTCAGGAAGCAACAGTTAGAACTGGACATGGAACAACAGACTGGTTCCAAATAGGAAAAGGAGTACGTCAAGGCTGTATATTGTCACCCTGCTTATTTAACTTATATGCAGAGTACATCACGAGAAACTCTGGGCTGGAGGAAGCACAAGCTGGAATCAAGATTGCTGGGAGAAATATCAATAACCTCAGATATGCAGATGACACCATCCTTATGGCAGAAAGTGAAGAAGAAAGAGCCTCTTGATGAAAGTGAAAGAGGAGAGTAAAAAAGTTGGCTTGAAGCTCAACATTCAGAAAACTAGGATCATGGCATCCGGTCCCATCACTTCATGGCAAATAGATGGGGAAACAGTGGAAACAGTGGCAGACTTTATTTTTTTGGGCTCCAAAATCACTTCAGATGGTGATTGCAGCCATGAAAATTAAAAGACGCTTACGCCTTGGAAGAAAAGTTATGACCAACCTAGATAGCATGTTAAAAAGCAGAGACATTACTTTGCCAACAAAGGTCCATCTAGTCAAGGCTATGGTTTTTCCAGCAGTCATGTATGGATGTGAGAGTTGGACTATAAAGAAAGCTGAGCACCAAAGAATTGATGCTTTTGAACTGTGGTGTTGGAGAAGACTCTTGAGAGTCCCTCGGACTGCAAGGAGATTCAACCAGTCCATCCTAAAGGAGATCAGTCCTGGGTGTTCATTGAAAGGACTGATGTTGAAGCTGAAACTCCAATACTTTGGCCACCTGATGCAAAGAGCTGACTCATTTGAAAAGACCCTGATGCTGGGAAAGATTGAGGGCAGCAGGAAAAGGGGACGACAGAAGATGAGATGGTTGGATGGCATCACCGACTCAATGGACATGGGTTTGGGTGGACTCCAGGAGTTGGTGATGGACAGGGAGGCCTGGTGTGCTGCAGTTCATGGGGTCGCAAAGAATCAGACATGACTGAGTGACTGAACTAAATGAGTCTGCCAGAAATCCCACAAACTCCCCACCCCCTGGTTTGATAATTTGCTAGAACAACTCACAAAACTCAGGAAAGCGCTTTATCTACATTTACTGGCTTATCATAAAGGATATAACTCAAGAACAACTGAATGGAAACGATGCCTACGGCCAAGATATGGGGGAGAGGGCTGGAGTTTCCATGCCTTCTCTGGGTATGTCATGCTTCCAGCATATTGATGTGTCCTCCAACCTAGAAGCTCTTCATTATTTAGGGGTTTTTATGGAGGTTCTAGTGAATAAGCATGGTGGTTTAAATCACTGGTCAGTGGTGATTTAACTCAATCTCCAGCGCCTCTCCCCTTCCAAGACATCTGAGAGGAGAGACTGAAAGTTCCAATCCTCTAATCACAAGTCTTGTTCTTCTGGCAACCAGTCCCCATCCTGAAGCTATTTAGGGTACCATCAAGTGTTATTTTATTAACATAAGCCCAGGTGTTGTTGAAAAAGCCCAGGTATGGTTGAAAAATGAATAGCAAAAGATGCTCCTATCACTCAGGAAATCCCAAGGGTTTTAGAACCTGGTGTCAGGAACCAGGGACAAAAATCAAATATTTGTTATTTTCACACTTCTCCTGCCCTAAATCTCTTCTGTTGGGAGAAACAGATAAACAATGATACTCCCAAAAACAGGTGATTAAAAACTCACTGATTTTTGAAGGAAGCGAGCAAATGGAGGGGGGACTCTACCTTGTGTAATCCACAGTGTGGAACCTACCATTAACATCTAAACAAGCTTGACAAGAACTGAGCCAATGGACAGACCTTCAACTGTGGAAATACTCCAGAGGCTGCAGATAGATCTGCCACTTTCTTCTTCTGTCTCGTGTATGCTCAGTGCTCAGTCTTGTCTGACTTTTTGTGACCCCGTGGACTGTAGCCCGCCTGGCTCCTCTGACCATGGGATTTTCCAGGCAAGAATACTGGAGTGGGTGGCCATTTCCTCCTCCAGGGGATCTTCCCCACCCAGGGATTGAATCCGTGTCTCTTATGTCTCCGACATTGGCTGGTTCTTTACCACTAGGCCACCTAGGAAGCCCAGGTCTTCCTCTCTCATCTGGCTCCAAATTCCTTCCATCAGAACCTACTCTGACAGGGCAGGGCAGCAACTCCAGAAGCAAAGAGGCAGAGGCTTTATGGGGAAATGTCACTGTTTGTTTTTCAAAAGACAATAAATACCCTGTCATCCCCAAGGCTCATGCCGAAGGGGAATAGCTGGTGAATGGGAACATTTGACTCAGAATTCCAGACCCTGAATTTCCCTCCCCAGGCTCCACCATGCTGATCTGAGAGAGATATGGCTTCTTCTGATATGGACAGAGTAAAGGGACAAAGTAGGTGATTAGTTAATCCCACTAGGGGATTGTAAGTAGGAGAAATGACCCCTGTAAATTAATGATTACTCAAGAGAGCAAGTGCTTAACCACACACACACACACACACACACACACACACACACTAAAGAAATAAAACAGGTTTGCTTAGCAACAAAACCATACAACAGAAGCACTAGACATGCTCCCAAGCAATGGTGGCATGAGACCCACATCCTGCCCAGTGAGCTCAGCACATTAATGATCCCTGGGGCAACCTCTCTGACTAGGAAGGGACAAGAAAACAGCCCTGCTCAATCCGGAGGAGGGGTTGATGATGGAAGCACAACATCTACTCAAGAACAAGCTCTTCTCCCCCTCCCCAGGTTTCCTTTGATTGTAAAACTGTAGCCCACTAAGTTCTCAGGTTGCAGAACCCCCTCACCTGCCCATTTGTAAGCCTCACAAGTATCCTATTCTAATAAATCTCTTCTTAGCTATCACTTTGCTTCTCACTGATTCTTTCTGTGATGAGACATAAAGGACTATACCAGAGCCCTTTGGAACCCCCAAAATGACAGCCAAAGGTTTCACTTTCTTACTCTGGTTCAAGTGTGGGGAAAAACCAAGGGACTGGATTTCCATGGCACAGCTAAGACATTGCACAGTGTACAGATTTGACAAATAGATATGTCAGTATCTGTCCACCTGCCTCCCTTGACTTGGAACCTCTTGAAGGAGGGACTGTTATCATCTTTGTATCTCAAACACAGAGTGATTGGTGGTTCTCCCTTATCAAAAGCTTCATGAGGAAGGGAGCTGCAGGGGATCCTTTCAGAAATCTCTCCCTTTTTGTCCAATGAAGCTCTGAATTCCAGACACTGAGGTGAGGTTCCCTAGGGTTCCCATTTCGTGCATGCATGCTAAGTCACTTCAGTTGTGTCCAGCTCTTTGCAGTCCTATGGACTGTAGCCCACTAGGCTCCTCTGTCCATGGGATTCTTTAGGCAAGAATACTGGAGTGGGTTGCCATACCCTCCTCCAGCAGATCTCCCTGACCCAGGGATCAAACCTGTGTCTCTTATGTCTCCTGCACTGACAGGTAGGTTCTTTACCATTGCTGCTGCTGCTGCTAAGTCACTTCAGTCGTGTCCGACTCTGTGCGACCTCATCCCTGGGATTCTCCAGGCAAGAACACTGGAGTGGGTTGCCATTTCCTTCCCCAATGCATAAAAGTGAAAAGTGAAAGTGAAGTTGCTCAGTCATGGCTGACTCTTTGAGACCCCATGAACTGTAGCCTGCCAGACTCCTCTGTCCATGTGGATTCTCCAGGCAAGAATACTGGAGTGGGTTACCATGCCCTTCTCCAGGGGATCTTCCCATCCCAGGGATCAAACCCAGTTCTCCCACATTGCAGGCAGATTCTTTACTGTCTGAGCCACCATCAACTTCAATTTTAAAATGATAAAATAAATTCAGAAAATGTTTGGTGTTCGTGAGATGGAAGGTGATAGTTTTATAAGGGTCAGAGAGAGTATTTCAAGGTATACACATTTGTCTCTAATGGAAAAGGTCATGGTCTTTATTTTAAATGCAGTAGGGACCACATTGTAGTACTTTATAGATGCTTCATATCCTTTTAATTAATAGATCAACATGAGGAATAGCTTGAAGCCTTTTATTTCGTTTAATTCTAATAATTGTTGTATAACAATATGTCTCATATTTTGTTACCAGAGAGTTAAATTTCATTAGGTTTGAGGACAAATAGATTCTGTCATTGAATTTTATGTTTAGGGAGGTTACTGCCTGATTTATCTTTTTAGCTGAATGATGACATTTTTAACATTTTTTTTTTTTTAACCATAGAGAACCAAACCTCCTCCTGTTTTAGAAGACAATTTTAGTTTAACATTTGAAAGGAGAGGTTGAATTTCCCAGTTGATTTGGATATACAGAAAGTACTTAGATAAATTTGGGGAAAGGAAACTTGTTAGTTGTTTGGTACAAAGTCTAAGATATTTAATAAGCAGATGGTGATATAGGGGAGCAAAATTTGCCACCCCAAAATGTCTCTTTGGCATATAGATTATTTTGAGCTTATAATACTTATTGTTATAAAGGCCCAGAAGACTCAGGAAGAAACTTTGACCTTCCCCCTAACTACCTATAAAAATGCAAATAAAGGACCTGTTCCCAGAAGGGAATTATTACCATAGACACTATAGTATGAACTAGGCATGAAGACAGGGAGGAACTAGCAAAATCTAAGTTCCTCTGTATGTCCTCGTGTCTCTGCAGGTTCAGTAATCATTTGTTTACCAAGATCTTTTTTTTCTATCTTATGTGACTTGCCCTTCTCCCCTTTGAGGTCTCAAACCATTACCCCAACATCCTCTTTTATTAGCTGAAGATGGTATTCAAGGTGAGGGTTTCAGCCATTTTGGCAGGTTGCTCAGTCTTCCTGGGTCTCTCTCATGTATATATGCTATTAAAATTTTGTTTGAATTTTTTTCCTGTTAATATGTCTCAGGTCAATTTAATCCTTAGCCCAGCCATGAGAACCTAGAGAGCTAGAGGAAAAACTTCTCTGACGGTGATTACAGTCACAAATCCTGGTAAAGTGAATCTTCCTTTTCCTAAGTTCCTTGCAGCTTCTTTCTGATTATAATATGTTATAACTTGGATCATCAGATTTTTACCACAAAAGCAGAGCATATATATACTTCTACAATTATAACTCTATGGAGGCTCCCTCTAGGACTCATGAAGATTGAAAGTCATTTTTCAGGGGCTTCCCTTTGGTCCATTGGTTACAAATCAAACCTTCTAACACAGGAGTCGTGGGTTAGATCCCTGGTTGGGGAACTAACAGCCCTCATGCCGTGCTGCCGCTACAGAGCCCACGGCCTCTAGAGCCCGTGCTACACAACAAGAGAAGCCCCCTTGCACTGCAACGAAAACCCCCTACAGCCAAAATTAATAATAATAAACTCATTTTGCAAATTCATTCAAGGCCAACTTGCACTGCTTATCCTGCTTTTCCCCACACATCTGGTAACCTATAAAGTGCCCTCCTTTTTCTACAGTTATTCTATTACTTATAAAATTGGGATAATGCCAATAAAAATTTAAAATAAAAAATAGATTCAGCTTTGTCTTAATTATTTATTTTCCTTCCTTTTTTGGATGGAAGATGTAGTCTTATCTGTTTTCAGCTTTACTGAGGTATGCTGCTAAGTCGTTTCAGTCGTGTCCGACTCTGTGCGACCGCATAGACGGCAGCACACCAGGTTCCCCTGTCCCTGGGATTCTCCAGGCAAGAATACTGGAGTGGGTTGCCATTTCCTTCTCCATCACAGTGTCATAGATACAAACAAAATAAGCAGCCTTCAAACTTATGAAAACAAATCCCTCAAGTGTTTGGTTCTTTTTTAAATTTTTACTCTCTTATTTAATTTGCACCAGGCTTCCCCTTTGTGGGTCAACCCACTTCAACAAATGATAAGACAATGGAGACTTACAGTAATCAAAAAACAAGAGCTAAGCCTTCGCACTGAGCTTACACCAAGGATAATTTGCTGCTGCTGCTACTAACTCGCTTCAGTCGTGTCCAACTCTGTGTGACCCCATAGACAGCAGCCCACCAGGCTCCTCTGTCCCTGGGGTTCTCCAGGCAAGAACACTGGAGTGGGTTGCCATTTCCTTCTCCACTGAGAAAGACAATGACAAATAAAATTGTAAGATATTTAAACTGCACAACTGATGATTCGATATGCATGTACATTGTGAAAGGATTCCCCCACCCATCAAGTTAATGAAACTGACTATTTCTTTTGCCTTTAACGATGCTTCCCCGATGTTTTTTCTAATGTCCTCAGATTTCCATTTTCTCCTTTGTTTTAGTCTTTGAATTATAAGTTCCTATTAACATCAAGCGCTATATTTTGCCAAAGGAGAGAGTCTGAGGGTTCAACATGTTTCTGGCTCTCTCCATAAGTACATTTAATTCATTAATTAGTTTTATTTTGACTGCATCAGATCTTCGTTGTGGCACGCAGGATCTTCATTGCATCACGTGGTATCTTTCCCTGTGGCCACGGACTCTCTGGTTGTGGCACAAGAACTTCAGTGCTAAGATCTAAACAGTCATTTCTCCAAAGAAGACATACAGATGGCTAACAAACACATGAAAAGATGCTCAACATCACTCATTATCAGAGAAATGCAAATCAAAACCACAATGAGGTACCATTACACGCCAGTCAGGATGGCTGCTATCCAAAAGTCTACAAGCAATAAATGCTGGAGAGGATTGTGGAGAAAAGGGATCCCTCTTACACTGTTGGTGGGAATGCAAACTAGTACAGCCGCTATGGAGAACAGTGTGGAGATTTCTTAAAAAACTGGAAATAGAACTGCCATATGACCCAGCAATCCCACTTCTGGGCATACACACCCAGGAAACCAGATCTGAAAGAGACACGTGCACCCCCATGTTCATCACAGCACTATTTATAATAGCCAGGACATGGAAGCAACCTAGATGCCCATCAGCAGACGAATGGATAAGGAAGCTGTGGTACATATACACCATGGAATATTACTCAGCCATTAATAAGAATTCATTTGAATCAGTTCTAATGAGATGGATGAAACTGGAGCCCATTATACAGAGTGAAGTAAGCCAGAAAGATAAAGACCAATACAGTATACTAACACATATATATGGAATTTAGAAAGATGATAACGATAACCCTATATGCAAAATAGAAAAAGAGACACAGATGTACAGAACAGAATTTTGGACTCTGTGGGAGAAGGCGAGGGTGGGATGTTTCAAGAGAACAGCATTGAAACATGTATATTATCTAGGGTGAAACAGATCACCAGCCCAGGCTGGATGCATGAGACAAGTGCTCGGACCTGGTGCACTGGGAAGACCCAGAGGAATCGGGTGGAGAGGGAGGTGGGGGCGGGGGGGGATCGGGATGGGGAATACTTGTAAATCTATGGCTGATTCACGTCAATGTATGACAAAAACCACTACAATATTGTAAAATAATTAGCCTCCAACTAATACAAATAAATGGAAAAAAAAATTCATGACTGCAGTCACCATCCACAGTGATTTTGGAACCCAAGAAAATAAAGTCTGTCACTATTTCCTGGAAAAAAAAAAAAAACCTTCAGTGGTTGCATGTGAAGTACATTTAGATAAATAGAAACTAGATCCTATAAATATATAAGTTGGTAAATAGGGTTAAGTAGCTCTTCAAAAGTTAAACAACAGTCTACTTCTTCCATAAATGCAAGAGTGTCAGATTTGTATACTTAGAACATTTGTGGAATATTTCTTAAGTGTAAGTGGGTGGCAGGAACATGGAAGCTTTTTCTAACACAAGACATTTGTGACTGTAGGATAGATGGATAACTTAACTAACAGCTTCGTGTGTCTTCAGGTGTCATGTGACCAATTCATATGCCAGGCCCTGAATTAGGCACTATCTATGCATTATTTCATTTAATTTCCATGGACAATTCTATGAAGAACATAAAGCTATTATCTACATTGTATTGGTAAGAAAATGAAACCTGAAATAGATTAGGCAATTTACTTGCCCAGGGTCACAGAATTAGAGAGATTCAGAGACAGGACTCTGTGGATGTGAGCTGAATTGAAAGCTTGTACTTGGCCCCATCACGTTATATCACTAAGTGGTGTGATTTGATTCTTCACTCCTCTCACTGCGTGCCCAATGCCTGGAATTCCAATAACTGAAACGTACTCTTTTATGTTAAGGTGTGGTCCCTAGATAAAATACTAGTGATAGGGACAGAGTGAAGGGACAAAATAGATGATCAAATAGTTAATCCTACTAGCGGATTGTGGAAAAAATATGGGAGACCCCTGTAATTTAATGTCTACTCAAGAAAGCATGTTTGCTTAACCACAAAAGCAAGCAGCCTTGCATAGCTACAAAACCATGCAGCAGGAGCCCTCTATATGGGCTTCCCAGGTGGTGCTAGTGGTAAAAGAATTTGCCTGCCAATGTGGAAGACATGGGTTCAATCCCTGGATCAGGAAGATCCCATGGTGTAGGAAATGGCACCCACTCCTGTATTCTTGCCTGGAAAATCTGATGGACAGAGGAACCTGGCAGGCTACAGCACATGGAGCTGCAAAGAGTTGGACACAACTGAGCGAGTCAGCACACATACACCCCTATATTCATCATAGCATTTTTATAACTGCCAAGATAAGGAAACAATCTAAGTGTCCATCAATAGATAAATGGATAAAGAAGATGTGAGATATGTATCACGTGCAATAGAATACTACTCAGTTATAAAAAAGATGAAATCTTGCCATTTGGGGCAACATGGATGGACCTTGAGAGTATTATGCTAAGTGAAGTAAGTTACAAATACCATATGATTTCACTCGTATGTGGAATACAAGAAGCAAACAACAACAATGAAAATCAAAATAAATGAACAAACCAAACAGAAACAAACATGAAGATACAGAATAGAGGTCACAGAGGGAAGGCTTAGGAGTGTGGTGGTGGGGGAGGGAGAAATGGGTAAAGGGGATTGACTGTATGGTGATGTATGTGTGTGCTAACTCGCTTCAGTCACATCCAACTCTTTGAAACCCTATGGACTGTAGCCCACCAGGCTCCTCTGTCCATTGGATTCTTTGGGCAAGAATACTGGAATGGGTTGCCATACCCTCCTCCAAGGATCTTCCCGACCAGGGATTGAACCTGCATCTCCTGCGGCTCATACACTGCAGGCAGATTCTTTACCACTGAACTATCAGGGAAGCTTGTATGGTGATGAATGGAAACTAAATTTGGGGTGATGTGCACTGTAGGGTATACAGAAATAGAAATATAATGTTGTAAACATGACACTTAAAGAGTGTTATAACCCAATGTTACCTCAATTAAAAAAATATTTATTGACCAATTACTATGTGATAGACACTTCCTTAAGTATGAGGCATACTTATAAGGAACAAACAAGTACATAGATAGCTACAATGAAGTGTAAGAAATACCACTAAATTCTAGGGTTGTTGATGTGAAGGCAGAGAAACAACAGCATAGCTTTGTGAAGATTTATTGGCTATTCCTATTGTCAATAAACTCTTAAATCAGGAAAAAACATTCTAGAAGGTAAATCAATAGATTTGCTCCTTTATAATTGCCTATACTTTCTGGATTTTCTAAAGTGAGCATATATTGCTCTAACAATCTGAAAAAAATGATTTAATAACTGGAAAAAAAATCCCCAAAGTGAATGCAATTGTTCTGGCCTTTGCCACAACATCATTATCTATGTCTGGCTTGGCTCTGTCCTTGCCATTGGGTCTAATCGTGCTGACCACGCTCTGTGGGTGAATGGGAGGGGGGCAGGTGTCACCTCAGCTTAGACCCCCACAGGTAAAGAGCGCCCCAAATCAACCTGTGGTTCTTTTTCTTGATTTTTGAGTAGGTGGGAAGAGGGGAGGTAAGGGGCCGAGGCCTAAATACGATTGAGTGTACAGAAAGATGATGATCTCAGCATTTGATGTACATGGATTCTGTGCCCTAATGAAGACTTGAGAGGTAATTTCATTTCAGTCAGCCAGGTCAGATTTCGTTGATTCCATGACTATGACTGTAGATAGATGCGAAGTCTGTGAGTTTTTTTTTTTTTAATGTGGACCATTTTAAAATTGTTTATTGAATTTGTTACAATATTGCTTCTGTTTTATGTTTTTTCCTTTATTTAGCCTCCAGGCATGCAGGATCTTAGCTCCCTGACCAGGGATCGACCTGCACCTCCTGCACTGGAAGGTGAAGTCTTCACCTCTGGACCACCAGGGAAATCCCTGTGTATGGTCTTTTTCCCCACCCCCCATCCCCTCACCCCCCCACTTAGAGCATCTCTTTTCCACATTGGTCTAATCAGGTGCATTGCTGAAGGAGAAAAGAGGTCAAATGCCACCTCCAGCGTCTTAATGAAGGGGTAGGAGGCAGGACGAGAATTAGAAAGCAAGGTGAAGAAAAGTGGTATCTGAACTGCTATTAAGCCACAGAGGGTTTCAGAACCAGCCACTCTGTCTCTCCTCAGGCATGGAGGACTCTTGGTATTCGTGGATGTCTTAAAACACAAACTATAAACGGGCAGTTTAGAGTGAGACTTAACAAATACATGCTTTAGTCGCATAGATGTTAGGTTCTTGAGAGAAAAGGACCTATTTTATTTAATCCTAATTTTCCGGAAAGTGCCACCTACATCTGAAGCATGGTCAGAATAGCCTATAATAATTCGTCACATTGTGCCTGTGTTATCTATTTTGGCATTTCCCCATGCAGGAGCTATAAAAGACGTGTTTACACTGGTGTGGCTGCCTGCTTTGCCTGTGGCTGTTACTATTGGATGAATCCCCTTGACTCTGTGGAAACAATTGAAAAGTATTACAGTGTATTATTGCTGGAAGGACAATGTAATGATTGTTTGGAAAAGGCCCCTTGCCTTAGGATGCAGATGAATTGTGATAGTCCAGGCTGAAAGAGCCCTTATTTTTGTGTTTGCTGTCTGGAAAATGACATGCTAGAAACAGAATAAATACATTCTGATGGTTCTTGTGTCTTCTGTGAACACAGGACCTTTTTGATTCTTTAAATGAAAACCCAAAATGTATTGCACAGTATATTTGGTAGTGTTTTATTAATGTTTTCAGTTTATTATTTTTTGTATACACACATTCCACTTATTTTGTCTATACCCAAAGCAAATAGATAGTTCAGGCCCATAAATTAATTATTTTTTAAAGGAAGTTGAACCAATGTTTGTATGTGTGCCTTAAACTGAATTGAATATTTCTCCTAATAATTTGTCCTGAACTTTCAAGAGGCGTATGGGAAAGGTCAGGGTTTTTCTTTCTTTCTTTGGTTCCGCTGGAAGAATTTATTGTAGAAAAGGACAAAGGGACAGAGTGGGCAGTATATAGATTGCTCTTGTGAAACAGAATGAAAGTTTCTGGACAGTGAAGTTGACACATCATAAACACGTAGATGAAAGGAATGGCTTGAGCATGTGCTCTGTTTAGGGCACAAGATAACACACTTATGCACTAGATTAATAAGATTTGATACTTAATAAAGGTGGATTTGGGCTCAGACGGTAAAGAATCTGCCCACAATGGAGGAGACCTGGGTTCGATCCCTGAGTTGTGAAGATCCCCTGGATGAGGGCATGGCAACCCACTCCAGCATTCTTGCCTGGAGAATTCCCATGGACAGAGGAGCCTGCCAGGCTATATATAGTCCATGGGATTGCAAAGAGTCGGACTCAATTGAGCGACTAAGCGCAACACAGCACACACAACAAAGGTGAATTTATTACAATATGAGTCTGGTTTCTTTTCTGTAAAATGTATGACTTTCCTAATAGACATGAAAAAAAAAATCTGAAGGCTACATCAGGAACAAATCCTAGCCACTCAGCTGGTGGAGACAAGGCATAGGTGAGGATGGCAGGAATGACGAGGGGATTAGAATACTCAGGGATCTGTTAGACAGAGGGCTTGATCTGCTGTCACAATCATGGTGCATATTCTGGGATAAAAATGATACATGTGTGCTGATATTACTGTTTCTTCATATCAATGCCTGGGAGAGACTAAGTCTACAGCCCTGTGGTTCCTTAAGCCTAGAATGAGAGAAAATGAAAGGTTCAACCCATCTGACACAGAGCCACCACCTTCCACACCACCATTCAGAACCAGGACAAGGTGCTGTCCAAATTAGACCACATGGAAGGGTCTGAAAAAAGCATAGAGGACCCAGGTTCTCATGTGGTTCACTTTAAATCAGGAGTCCTCAACCTCTGGGATCTAATGCCTGATAATCCGAGGTGGAGATGATGTAATAATAACAGAAGTAAATAATAAATAAATAATAATGTGCTTGAATCATCCCAAAACTACTCCTTCACCCCTGGTCTGTGGAAAATTTGTCTTTCATGAAACTGGTCTCTGGTGTCAAAAAAGGTTGAGGACTGCTGTTTTAAATCATCTATGATTCCATCTAAACAGAATGAACAGAAGAAAGCAGAGCTGGTTTCAGATACAAATCAAGACTTTTAATGCTAAGTTCTACACATGTATTATAGACACTATGCTATCCATTTTGGGACTGAAAGAGTAAAGTTCAAGTGTCTTTGTTTATTAAAATGTGTTATATTTAAAAAAAATAGTTAGGCCTTTCTAAATATACATTGAAATGAACTAGAATAAAGTCTCTAGTGAAGAGGAATTAAAAAGCCTCTTGATGAAACTGAAAGAGGAGAGTGAAAAGGTTGGCTTAAAGCTTAACATTCAGAAAACTAAGATCATGGCATCTGGTCCCATCACTTCATGGGAAATAGATGGGGAAACAGGGGAGACAGTGTCAGACTTTATTTTTTGGGGCTCCAAAATCACTGCAGATGGTGATTGCAGCCATGAAATTAAAAGACGCTTACTCCTTGGAAGAAAAGTTATGACCAACCTAGATAGCAAGTTTAAAAGCAGAGACATTACTTTGCCAACAAAGGTCTGTCTGGTCAAGGCTATGGTTTTTCCAGTAGTCATGTATGGATGTGAGAGTTGGACTGTGAAGAAAGCTGAGGGCCGAAGAATTGATGCTTTTGAACTGTGGTGTTGGAGAAGACTCTTGAGAGTCCCTTGGACTGCAAGGAGATCCAACCAGTCCATCCTAAAGGAGATCAGTCCTGGGTGTTCATTGGAAGGACTGATGCTGAAGCTGAAACTCCAATACTTTGGCCACCTCATGAGAAGAGTTGACTCATTGGAAAAGACCCTGATGCTGGGAGGGATTGGGGGAAGGAGGAGAAGGGGACGACAAAAGATGAGATGGCTGGATGGCATCAGCAACTCAATGGATATGAGTTTGAGTAAACTCGAGGAGTTGGTGATGGACAGGGAGGCCTGGCATGCTATGATTCATAGGGTTGCAAAGAGTCGGACATGACTGAGCAACTGAACTGAACTGAACTGATCTGTCAAATAAGATTTCCTATTGTGTTACTAATGACGCTGATGCTGGGAAAGATTAAGGACAGGAGGAAAAGGGGGTGACGGAGGATGAGATGGTTGGATGGCATCACTGACTCAATGGACGTGAGTGTGAGCAAGCTCCAGGAAATGGTGAAGGACAGGGAAGCCTGGGAGGCTACAGTCCATGGGGTCGCAAAGAGTTAGACACCACTGAGCAACTGAACAACAACAAATGATTGACATGACTAATTATTTTATCTTGACCATTATGTTTTTTTTTTTTTTTGAGGGCATTTTATTTTATTTTTTTATTTTTATTTTTTAATTTTTTATTTATTTTTTTCCCATTTATTTTTGACCATTATGTTTTTAAAAAAACTTAAGATCTCTAAATACACAAGGTAATTTAAAAGAAAAATAAAATGTCTTTCTATAGAAATTTGATGTGTGTCTTTATGTAACTTTGGTCATTTTCCTTAGTCAATGTTCTATTGCTTTCACAAAAAATGAAACCATTCTTTCCCAGAGGATCTCCATGTATCAACTGGAAAAGTTTTATGGAAATTACCAAATAATAACACCTTTAAATTTTTAATTCCATCAGCATTTATCAAATACCTAATGTATACCAGGCACTTTGCTAGGTATTGGGGATACAAAAAAATAAGGGGGACAAGGGTTACAGTCCAGTACTTTAAAGTCTTTCTTCAAAAATACAATTTGATAAATTCGTAAGAATAGTAAGAAAAGAATGTTTATACAATGGGAATATAGTACAACAGGAACACATTTAAAGAGTCTGTCATTTCAGACAGTACCTAAAATATACTGGGCATACTTTCCACTAAAATGTTCAACTAGTTTGCTGTCAGGAAGTTCTCCCTCATACATAATGTAAATTCCCTAGTAACTAGAGAGAATACAGCAGCCATTTAACCACAAATATCACGGCTGAACATCCTCCAAAGTGAGTGCTGGCTATTATCAAAGAAACAGATCACTTCTCGGCCTTTTGGCTAAGATCAAGTGTATCAAAGAAACAGGAATAAAATATTTGGCCACTATTGTTGCTCTTCATTCAATTGTCACTTGCCTAGGGCACAATATCTATCAGCCTCCTGTTTCTGAAATGCATGCTGATTCTCTTAGGGGGTTACTTTTCCTGAGGGTCTTTTTGGGTCATTGCTCCTGACAGAAAAGCTCAAAGTAGAGTCTCCAACTGTACAAATGGGAGTTATAGATCATTTGTAAAACTTAAAGAGGTTAATTTCATCCACAAGCTGTTTGGCACTAGGTCAATCTCTTTCTAGCTATGAAAATCCTTCTTTATTGATATCTTTGTTGATACTAATGTTTCTAGGCTTCTGGTACAACTTTACACATCTAAGAAATGCTAGTTCAGCCATCTTTTCCTATTTTATAAAAATTTTTAGAATCACTTCTCAGTTAAAGAGTATAAGCCAATAAGTGAATTTTGTAAGTCCACATGAGGTAAGGAAACACACTTTCCAATAAGAAAAATTAAAACAAAATTTTATGCAACAAGTTTTCTTTTTGCAAATTGTTTGAAGCAAAAATTTAAGAAATTAGGGACTTCCTTGGTGGTCCAGTGGTTAAGAATCTGCCTGCCAAAGCAGAGGACATGGGTTTGATCCCTGGTCTGGGAACTAAGTTCCCACATGCCTTGGAGCAACTGATTCTCTGCACTACAACTACTAAGCCAGCGCTCTAGTGCCCACAAGCCACAACTACTGAAGCCTGTGCACCTAGACCCTGTGCTCCGCACCAAGCAAAGCCACCGCAGTGAGAAGCCTGCACACTGCAACTAGAGAGAAGCCCCCACTCACCTGGAAAAAGCCCGAGTGAGAAATGAAAACTCAGCACAGCCAAAAAATAAAACAAATAATTTTTTAAACTTTAAGAAATTAATAGATGAACTACTTACCCGTTTTATCTCAAACATATTAGTAACAACATTCATCTTCCCAACACCTGTTACGACTCTCAGTGATCTTGTGAAGAAAAATCTAGAACAGATTATTGGTTGTGTCTGGCAGGAAGGTGGCTTAGGGATCTACAGTTCTGCTGAGAGTAGCAGCTGTTACCATGCTCTAGTTAATCTATCCCACCATTGCTTTGCGAGTTGCACGGTGTAGCCCAGCCCAGTGCCTGCGACAAAGCCAAGGTCAATGTTTATTGGATTAACAAATGAAAGATAAATGGATGAGAGCATAGTTTCCTTCAGGGATCATTTAAACACCAGGGCTACATCTAACATTTAATAATGTTTAATGAGATGGCAAGAATGGAGAAAACAAGCAATATAAGTGTTTACTTTTGTTTTGCTTTGGAAAGATAGTGAGATAAAATTATGTTTGAAAATCTGAAAACCAGGAGCAGTTCTAAATATATTTTTATGTACCTAAAAATTATTTGAGTGATGAACGCATGCTATTAAGGAAGTACACATGACAAGTACTTTAAAAATGGCACATTACTAGAGAATTAAATCCAGTATTCTTGCCTGGAAAATCCCACGGATGCAGGAGCCTGGTGGGCTACAGTCCATGGGACCACAAAGAGTCAGACACGACTGAGTGACTCCACCGCAGGATATTAAAAGGGGAAGGGACTTCGTGAAAAAATGGCTAAAGGAGGGGATGACTAATAGAGAGGGAAAGTGAAATTTTATTTCTCAAATGGGAAAGGATGAATAGTTGAAAATACCAAAGAAGTTAGTTGTATAGAAATCTTCAGATTTGAAAAGGTTTAAACAAAAAAGCTCTCCCTTCTCTACTCATCTCAGTAGAAAGATGTGGTTAGTTGGTTTGTTCTCTGGTTTGTGTGAGGAGAGGCAGAAGAGTTAGAGAGAATGGAATATTACTAGGAAGATAATATATATTCGATTAATCAGCACAAATAGCCTAAATAGGATAAGTGACTTGACTATTGGCTATAAAAGTGGGAAGATACAGAGGATACTGGCAGCTGTCAGAAACTACAAACTCTTTTTGTTGCCAAAATGGTCTGAATTCCCAGAAACTTGGCCAAAACTAGGAGAAGTAAGTGTTCCGGTCAAGTTTAGGTAATCAGACATAGATGGACCGAATTGTGATGGGTAGAAGTGATGGGTAGTGAAAAAGAAAGCCAAAGTTTATCAAATCTTGCTCTGTTTGTTTGCAGAGGCTGTGCTTTCTATTGTTTTAGTAGGGAGTTACTGCACCGATATTTTTAAAAGAATGAGGAATCATGCTCACCTCCAACTTAATTGTACCTCTTGGTAAACAAAACTTCTTTCTACCACTTGGGAAGTTACCACTTTTACTGGCAGATATAATTTTGAGGGTTTTGAATGTCTACTCCCAGGACCTAATCTTACCTTCCTCAAGGATCTTTTCTCAAATGTGTGGTCCTATCTCTCTTTGATTATACACCACATATGTAAAAATTTCTAGTGCATAACCTCAACATATGAATAGTAATTTCAAATCACATATTAATAGGCACTACTATATTTATGTATTAAGTTCCTTGTCTGGCTTGCCTGGTGGTTCAGTAGTAAAGAATCTGCCTGCCAGTGCAGGAGATGTGGGTTCAGTCCCTGGGTCTGAAAGATCCCCTGGAGAAGGAAATGGCAACCCACTCCAGGATCCTTGCCTGGGAAATCCCATTGGCAGAGGAGCCTGGCAGGGCACAGTCCATGGGGTTGCAAGAGAGTTGGATATGACTTAGAGGCTAAAGAAAAACAAAAAACAATATTCCTTGCCTAGAAAGGCAAATTGAAGCTTTTCTACCATGAATAATACTTTTATGACTATAAACTGCTGCTGTTCCTGCTGCTGCTAAGTCGCTTCAGTCGTGTCTGACTCTGTGCGAACCCACAGACAGCAGCCCACCAGGCTCCCCCGTCCCTGGGATTCTCCAGGCTAGAATACTGGAGTGGGGTGCCATTGCCTTCTCCGTGACTATAAACTCAAATCTATAAAAATATAAAACAGTACTCATACCTTTTGTCAGGCTTTCTAATAAGTTTTCTCTAGTAACTTATCCTACAGAAACCACTTTTGAAATGGGCAAAGATTTTAGCTCATTTGAAAAATATTTATGATGAGCCTATGACTTTCCATATACTATTCTGGTCATTGCGGAGACACAGGGAGCAAAACCAGGTAGACCCCCTCCCTGCACACATGACACCCACAGTCTGGTAGAGGTCACAGACTCGAGTCAGATAAACACACATGTGCAATAGTCAAGTTGGATCAGGCAACCATGGAGAGACTCGTGGGGCCATGAAAGCATGCATTAGGCAAGGAAACCGAATTTAGGGGTCAGAGAAGATACCTTAAAGAAGAGACAAATGGGCAAAAATCTGAAGATTCAGAAGGACTGGGAGTGTCAAAGTATAGACCAGGGAATTCCCTGTCGGTCCAGTGGTTAAGACTCCACGCTTCCACTGCAGGGAGCACAGGCTGGATCACTGGTGGAGGAACTAAGATCCCACATGCCGTGTGGCACAGCCAGAAACAAAGAAACAACAAACAAACAAAACAAAAACATAGACCAAACAAACCATCATATAGCCATTTAGTGGAATGCTCTCCAGCTATAAAAGGAGGTAGGAGGGGGTACTATTAGGGAAACAATCCAACATGTATTGCCTAATTGTATAATACTACTTTTTATAGAATTCCATTTATGTTAAGAATGTTCCATATAAATTTAGAAAGATGGTAACTATAACCCTATATGCAAAACAGAAAAAGAGACTCAGATGTATAGAACAGACTTGTGGACTCTGGGAGAAGGCGAGGGTGGGATGTTTCAAGAGAACAGCATTGAAACATGTATATTATCTAGGGTGAAACAGATCACCAGCCCAGGTTGGGTGCATGAGACAAGTGCTCGGGCCTGGTGCACTGGGAAGACCCAGAGGGATTGGGCGGAGAGGGAGGTGGGAGGGGGGACCGAGATGGGGAATACATGTAAATCCATGGCTAATTCATTTCAGTGTATGACAAAAACTACTGCAATGATGTAAAGTAATTAGCCTCCAACTAATAAAAATAAATGGAAAAAAAAAAGATAAAAAAAAAAAAGAATGTTCCATATATAAGAAAAGCTTAGATATACACATAACATATATGTATATATATACACACACATATGTATATATAGAGTGACTGCTTTGGGGATTATGGTAGATTTTTCACTTTCTACCTTAAATATTTCTGTAATGTTTGAATTTTATATAACTCTACTATGTTTACAATCATGCAAAAGTATTTTTAAAGTGTATTCTAGGTCTTACAATTGGTTTGGTCACTGAAGAGCCCACACACATATACAAACATGTATGTGTGCAATAATTAAGGATAATTCCGATCTTGATTTATACAATCACATCAAACAATATTTTTAAATAAACACTAAATGGTGTGTCTTGGGAATATTTACCATTATCACTAGTGATTCTGAACTAATAGAACAAAAAGCATCACCTCCATGATGGCACCAAATTTATATTCGGTCTGTCTGGAAGGAGAGAGATTACATGATTTCTTGAGATCTCCAAACTTCTCACCAGTTTCATAAGGATTATAGTTCACAAAGCAAGATGTTTTGTTAAAGGGATAAAAACATTCTGTAGGTTTTTATCTGTAAAAACAGAGGTCCTGGGAACCAGGAAGTTACCAGAACTTTATACTTCAAAATCACCAAAAGTCTGTTAAAACAGTCAACATAGCATTGCTATACGGGACTCAGCTTTTCAAGTGGCCAGCTTGTAAAATGATTCCCAGGCTTGCTTTGGATTTGCTGAGTCAGAATTCTGGGGGGGCGGGTGGATGTCCTGGGGCC
Organism: Odocoileus virginianus; assembly: GCF_023699985.2. Classification (NCBI taxonomy): domain Eukaryota; kingdom Metazoa; phylum Chordata; class Mammalia; order Artiodactyla; family Cervidae; genus Odocoileus; species Odocoileus virginianus. Next base: position 21,604,911 of record NC_069682.1, read on the forward strand.
TTCACTTTAAGACCTATGATTCTATAAATCCCACTTTAGTGGGGTTCTCCAAACCCCACAGTGAATTTGGGTCCAACCAGTCAAGCTCTGCCTTGACAAAGAGGGCACTGCTGGCTTGAGATGAGGAAAATGCCAAAAAAAATCCCCATCTCCTTCCTAAAAGATTTTGATTAGTGGGTGAAGGGAAAATTTGAAGCTAATTAGGAAAAATGCTTTTCCTCTTTCCATTTCCTCCGATTTTATGAAAGACAAGACGTCTTAATAAGAGTGCCTTTAGCCAATCATTCATCTTCTGTTTCCTTAGTGGAACACTGGCTTATTAATTAGAAGCCAGAGCCTTTCTCAATGGACACCATCAGTGCCTTCATGTTCCCGGGACAGTGGGCTGGTTCATTTGAGCCCTCAGCTCACAGTTATGTTACAGGGAAGTCATTTTTATGGAGGTTATGGGGGAGGGGCTTTGAGGAGTGGCTGGGATGGAGGGTGGGGGGAGGGGGAGGGAAGGGGTAATGTGTGACTGTACAAGAGAAAATTGTACTTTCTTGGTCTTACTGATAATTATCAGTGACCCAATTACCGTTGCCTTTCCATAGAAGAGATCCTTGCAGCACTGTAAAATATGCCTATTTCTGTAATTCAGATTTCACGTTCTCTCAGAAGAACAACATTCATTCTTTTCCAGTTTAAAAAATTCTTTAAGCTCCTACAATTTACCAATAGTAGATAGAGAATTTATTTAAAAAAAAAAAGACAATGGTACACACAATAATAGAAATATTTTTTGTATTTAACATAAAATAGTATTTGATACAATTGTAATACAAGTATAAATTAATTGTATTTAGTGTCAACTCGTTGGAAAAGACCCTGATGCTGGGAAAGATTGAGGGCAGGGAGAAGGGGACGACAGAGGATGAGATGGTTGGAAGGCATCTTTGACTCAATGGACATGAGTTTGAGCAAACTCTGGGAGACAGTGAAGGAGGACAGGGAAGGCTGGCATGCTGCTGTCCCTGGGGTCTCAAAGAGTCAGACACAACTGAGTGAACAACAATAAGGTGTCGATCTCTCTCTCTTTCTCTCTTTCCCTCCCCCCTTCTCTTTCTCACTATACTCAGCACAGCAGTGGGAAATAATGCCATTCTTTTCAGAAGGGCCTGATTTCCTATCTTTATAAAGAAATTAACAGCCTTGAGGATAATTAATATAAATGATTGCTTTATTCCAGCCACCCAAATAATTAAGGTATTCTAATCTCCACAGTATTTACCCAATAGATATTTCAAAATAGCATTGCTTATTGGGGCCAATTCTAAAGGTACTATGTATTCATTTTTTAAAATTAAAAAATTAAGAAGTATAAAAAATACACACATTAATCTCACTACTTAGAAACTACACTTAACCATTTAGTATATTTCCTTCCAATTTTAAAATTATATACTTGGGGGTCACAAAATACATACAACTGTCTATACACAATTATGTTTTTAACTACTGTTACTTACAATACCAAGAACATTTTACCAAGTCATTAAATATTATTTGAAAATAAAATCTCTCCAGTTTCTCACCATATGGAGCTCTCACAATTTAAGTAACCCTTTGCCTATTGTTGGACTTTTCAGTAGTTTAAAAATTTTTTTCAGTAGTATCTAAATTTTTTTATAGGGGGAAATTGTATCAGGAAACCACCATGAAAAACTGTCATCAAAGAACATGAATTTAAGAATACAAATATCAAATCCAGTTTTAAGTTTTTTGAATTTCTGTGGTTTAAAACCATCTCCCTAACCCTAGCCAATGGGATTGAACGCACAGCACTGCTCTGTGTGAGAGGTTTGTCGGAGAATCAAGAGAAGGGCTTGGGTAGCAGTGATGGGGCATGGAAAGAGGAAAACAACCATGCTGAGTCATGAATGAGATCATGTCCAGAGGTGAACAGAAACTGACAGCAAGAGTGTAAGTGCCCAGGAATTTGTAAAAATATCAGAGGAGGGCACTGTGCTTCCCTAAGGACACAGAATGAAAGGCTTGAGCCAATTTTATTTTAATTTTAAAAGGTCAAGATGACCTCAGCTGATATCTATGAAATAAATAACTGACAAAATAGGACACAGATTTTGTTTTTTTGATTCATTGGGAGAGTCTTTGTCTTCTAATAGAGGAAATTTGAACACATACACATGTATCTTGTTAGCTCATTTCATGCTTTCAGTTAAAAAAATACTCTTTATAAAAATTATTTTTGGTTTCCTTCTAAATTTTACTTTAGCTGTAAGAACTATTCATTTTGCCCTTTTCCCCTACAGTGACTTGGAAGTCACACGTTGTCACAGGTTAGGTTCCGCAAGAGACAGGAGGAGATTTGCCTGTAGGATGTTTGCCAGAGAGAAGGCTCAGGAAGTGTGTGGAATACGGACTCGCCTGAGAAAGAAGCTGAATTCTGATGCGATTGCAGCAGAGGCCTCAGGCTCATCTGCATGGAGCTTAGAGATTAGGGTGACCCTTCCAGAACTTTCCAGATGGAGGTGTGGGGGATGGGAGAGGGAGGGTTGGCAGGTATGTAGGTATTTATACTCCTGCATTAGCCAGTCATGAGTACAGGCTGTCCCTGGAGAGGGGTTATGTGATCATGTCCTAAGGGCAAGGGAGTTTGTCCAGGGGAGGGCACTTCCTGAGACCCAGCTTGAAGTCTGGGAAGTCTTAATCATTGGGCTGCCAGGGAAGTCCTTCTTTGTTTTCATGTCATTAATCACAACATATTTTAAAGGAAAGAATTATTGACTTGCTTTGGGGGGGAGGGTCCAATAAAAAACTTAGCAGGATTTAGTTTCTTCACTTCCTAGTTTAAGTTGATATAATCTGTCATTTTGGACAGACATAATTAACAGCTTCATTTTATGATTCTGCAATGTTTATCTTGTCTTGAAGGATTATTTTTGTCGTTAGTATTACATTTTATTCTGACATCTTTATAGATTGAACTGCTTAAACTCGTAAAAGCTAATTTTTTTTCTGCTGCCTTGAATGTGAAAAAAGAAACAAAAGGCCCAGAGCTGGAGAGAATTGTACCTGCTTTGCTGCTAACCCCAAAACCAAGTGGCAATCATACTGAAATTTTATATTTTAAAAATCTAATCATGGAAGTTTGCATTCTGGCCTGAGTTTTTCCCCCCTTTTGGTCTCACAGCAAAGTGACTTGGAATCCTAGCCAATATATTTAGTTAAAAACTGAAGATGATTCAAGTTCTTCCAATCTCTGAGGGCTCTGGCAGCAATAGACAAGAGGCCAGAATCCTATTCACTTTGATCTGTCCGCCCATCACAGTTTCTGTATTTAACTCTTCTACCAACTTGGATGGACTTGGAAAAAGCACCTTCATCCTCAGGAAGGCTGCAGAAATATGCCACTACATGATAATCAACCCAGGACATGTAGCAGTTTAAGTCTAAAGCAACAAGACTGACAAAAGTTGTAACCACAGGTAAAAACCAGGTTCTATCATCGCCTCTCGTACCATATCAGCTTTTAACACATGGCTGAATCTGGTATCAAATCCATTCCAACATTCATTTGACTTGGGGGGCCTGGGAGGAGAGGCGGCTCCACTAGATGGATAAGAAGCAGGATTCAGAGCATGAATGCTCTTGTATGGATGCAAACTATGGAGTTCACATGTTACCCTCTGTTGATGAGGCATCTTTTATTAAACATGTATGATTACAGAACTCTAAAGCATGCCCCCTTCAGAGGGACTCCAATGGGAGGCATATCTGTAATAACCTGATTTATTTTAATGTGGAAGTTTTAGCTACTTGATTGTGAATTGAATGAAATTTGGGTGGAGTTGATACAGTTCTATAACATGCAATGTGGTGGCATCATTCTCCAGATTTTGGGAACATTGGCACAACACAGTAGGTCTTGAACTATCTTTACAGGATGAATCAGACATGGTTCAAAACCAGAGGTAAGACCCTGTAGTCAGTAAAATGCTACATTAGGTCAGCCTGAAGGCCTTTTTCTTTGAACCCTTATAGCCTGTTAAGATTTAAATTCCTCAGGCTTCCACTATGTCGTCTGGTGTGTGTTATGTCTGGGGTCGAGCTCAGTCACATCTGACTCTTTGCAACCCCATGGACTGGAGCCAGCCAGGCTCCTCTCTCCATGGGATTTTCCAGGCAAGAATACTAGAGTGGGCTGCCATTTCTTCCTTCAAGGCATCTTCCTGACCCAGGGACTGAAACCATGTCTACCGGTGTCTCCTGCATTGCAGGGGGATTCTTTACCTCTGAGCCACTGTGGAAGTCCATTTGTCTGAAAAACAAATAAATAACTTTGTATAGATGTCATCTTTAATTTGGTTCTTTTTTATCAAAATTGTTGCATGAGAGCACTATTCATATCTGTGAACATTCATTTTATATTAAATGTTGAAAAGTTGGTTTTTTGATACTGGGTATTTTTCTCTAATTAGATAAGAAATAATAAAAATTTCCATATTTATTTTTTTTACCTGAAGCCAATCTGCTTTATATTAGTCAAGCAGTTCATTTACTGATTAGATGTCCACAAATAGACATTTCTTTAGAGCTGGTGACAAGAAGTATGATGGCCATGCAGATACTTTTTGTCCTTAGAACGCCCTTTTCTATTTCCATGTGAATCTCACTGTATAATGGTTGAAGCAATTAATTAGCTGATTTGTAGGTAATTCTTTCTGACAAGCTAGCCACCTTCCTTTAGCAGAAGTGTAAAATGAGCAATCTCAGAGACATGCATTAAATTCACTAATTAAATTAAATACCAAACTAAGGACTTCCAGGGCTCATGTTTCTTTTGTAAAGCAAACAGATGTTTTATAATGAATAATTATATCATAGTCAATCATTTAATTGTGAATAGTGCCCAATTTTAAGGATACACTTATAAAACAACATTCAAGATCAAATATACTTGTGTGTTACATCCAGAACATTTCTATCATTAGATTTCTCAGATGACTGTTTCTCTATGGATGCTATTAGTGAAGAAATTTTTTTCTGGAGTTACAAGATGTTTCCTGTATCTTGCTAAACCCTAGAAGAGAGAATACACAGATGAGCGTATCACGCATACTAGTATCCTGGGCTGTATTGGTACTGTGGCAAAAATGTCACTTGCTACTTCTGAAAGATGTTATCAGTTCAGTGCAATCACTCAGTCATGTTCTACTCTTTGCAACCCCATGAACTGAAGCACATCAGGCTTCCCTGTCCATCACCAACTCCCGGAGCTTGCTCAAACTCATGTCCATCAAGCCGGTGATGTCATCCAACCATCTCATCTTCTGTCATCCCCTTCTCCTCCTGCCTTCAATCTTTCCCAGCCTCAGGGTCTTTTCCAACGAGTCAGTTCTTTGCATCAGGTGACCAAAGTATTGTCGTTTTAGTTTCAGCATCAGTCCTTCCAATGAATATTCAGGACTGATTTCCTTTAGGATTAACTGGTTTGATCTCCTTGCTGTCCAAGGGACTCTCAAGAGTCTTCTCCAACACCACAGTTCAAAAGCATAAATTCTTCAGTGCTCAGCTTTCTTTATAGTCCAACTTTTGCAGCCCCACTGCAGGGGAAGCACAACTTAAGCTTGGTGAAAGTCAAGTAGATCCTATATGATGGGAACTGGAGACCCCTGAAAGGCTCTCTGCCCTTGGGACTGGAGGCTTCCTACGGAATCATCACCCATCCTATTTTGCTTGTCACATGTATGTTCAGTGAAAACAGTGGTGAATGGTTATATCTCAAGTATGTATTGAGTACACATATCCACAAATTAAGAAGGAAGTTTGAGTTGGTAATACATATTTCAGAATAGGAGATTCCCCAAGGAAAGGAGACAGAGCGCAAAGAGGAGATGCGCGGTGGTGGCCTGAGGAACACGTGTGCTTAAGAGGTGGGTGGAAGAGGAGCACGTGAAGGAGACTGAACTGAGCCGGGCAGAGCACAAGAGCACAAGGGGTGCTCCTGCTTCAGGCTCCACGGCGGGAGGAAGGGGAGGATGAAGAAGCCGATGTGTACTGAGTCACCCCACAGGCACCCATTCTTCCTTTCCTGCAGAACAGAACGAGCGGGGCCAGGCTCTGGGACCGAGGTCTATCTCAGCTCGAAGCATCAGAGAAAACCTCAGAAGATATGGGCGGATATGATGTCGCGTGTGAGGTTAGACAGGATTGACTCTGCCACACATGCAAAAAAGAATGAAATGATGCCATTTGCAGTAACCTGATGGACCTAGAGATTATCATACTAAATGAAGTAAGCCGAAGACAGATATCATCTGATATTGCTTATATGTAGAATTTTAAAAAATGATACAAATTAACAGATTTACGAAACAGAAACGGACTCAGAGACATAGAAAACGAACTTATGGTTACCACAGGGGAAAGGTGGGGAAGAGGGAGGGATAAATGATCGATTCGGGATAAACAGACACACACTTCTCTATAGAAAACAGATAAGCAACAAGGACCTCCTATATAGCACAGGCAACGATATTCAATATTGCATAATAACTGATAGTAGAAAGGAATCTGGAAAAGAACAGATATACATATAACTGAATCACTTTGCTGTACACCTGAGACTTTGTGTCTCAGCTACACTTCAATTAAAAAAAAAAAGATAGGAATAACTCAGACTAAAAAGCTAAGTTTAGAACAAGGAAAAAGCTCCTCCAAGAAAAAGCAGTAAGGACAACATGTACCAGAACTGGAGCTGAGGAGTCCCAGGCTCTGATAGTAACAGGCACCGCCCTGGACAACACCGCCTCCGTGACTGCCCATCACCGCTATGGCTAAGCTCCAGCTCTGGTGCAGCTCTCTCTACCCTGGAAGGCCCTGGTAGGAAGCAGAGTCTGCTGGACAGGGAAAAGGAGAAACTTAGATGCAAGTGAGTGGGGGGAAAAAAAAAGAAGAGAAACCAAACGTATCAAACTGAAAACCAAAATATTTCCTTTATTTCAAATTCCATGGGAAGTGGAATAATATTATATACCATTAGGAAAATTTGAAATAAAATTGTTAGACAAGCAGAACATTTAGATTTTTTTTTAATCTAAGAAGAACATGTCGGTAACAAAAGATTGAGTGCATATTATGCATAGGGCTGCTTTTAAAGAAAACTATCCTTTACCCAAGAATTTAGTTATGAATTATATGGTCAATTTATATTCACATAGATTCACACTAAGGATAATACTGGTCATACGTCTACATATTCATTTTTTCCTTTAACAGGTATTTTGGATTGTCTACCTTATTCTTAGCCCTGGACAAGACAGCGGTGAGCCAGGCCAACCTGGTCCCTGTGTTTGCAGAGCTCCCCTCAGGTAGGGTAGAAAAACATCTGTCACACAATCATACTGACAGTTGTAAAACCGAAACCAAACTAGAGGATACTTGATAGTAGGAAGCCTTGACTTAGGGGCTTCCCAGGTAGCTCAGCTGGTAAAGAATCCGCCTGCACTGCAGGGGACGTCAGTTCGATTCCTGGGTCAGGAAGATCCCCTGGAGGAGGGCATGGCAACCCACTCCAGTATGCTTGCCTGGAGAATCCCCATGGACAGAAAGAGCCTGGTGGGCTACGGTCCATGAGGTCGCAAAGAATCGGACATGACTGAGTGACTATGCACAGCACAGCACAGCCTTGACTTAGAGCAACAGGAAAGTCGTAACTCACAAAGTGACGACTGCAAACAGAGGGGACAGGAGGAGCAAAGGCCCTTTGGCAGGAAGAAGCACATCCTGAAAGCTCACCGTGGCATCATCTGAAGAAGCAGAACAATGAATTTTGTCTTTTTTTTTTAACTCAAGTACAATTGCTGATCCAAAATTACATTAGTTTTAAGAGTTTCAGCTTTGTTCTTAGAGCAACAGAAGCTCTGAAAGGGTTTTAAACAGAAGAAAGGCATTCTCAGAATTGTTTCCCAAAAACCACTCTGGTTTCTGAGTGGAGGAGAGGGGGAAAGTGTGGTTCTTGTGAGGTGAGTCCAGTGAGCTGGGTAGCTGTAGGAAGAGAGGCTACTGAAGTTACGTAGACAGGTGGTGGTGGCTTGGGTCAAGGTGGAGAATGGATTTGAGATATTTAGGAGGTGTAACCAACAGGACCAGATGTTAGAATCAGTGTGTAAGTGAGGGAGAAAGGGAGCTTAAGGGTGATTCCTAGATACCTGTTGCTTATACAGTAATAAAGATGAGAGTGTCTTTTTGCTGAAATAAGGGAAGTAGAAGAGGATCATGGACTGGTGGATGGGAAGGTCATGATTTAATTCTGGAAATGCAGATGTACCTTTGAGACATCCACATGGTGATGACACGTTGGTAGGTGGATAAATGGGTCTAAAGCTCTGATAAGATGTCTGGTGCAGATATGGACATTCATAAGTCATCCACGAACTCTGATCAGTATGTGTAGGAAGAGAACACAGTGGGGGGAAAAAAAAGAGAGAGAGAGAGAACCTGACGCTGTGTGTTGAATATTGAATGGCCACGTATAGGAGGATGAGTGTGTGAAGGAGAGGTGGCAGTCAGAGAGGTAAGAAGAGAACGAGCCCCGTGTTCCCCACACCCAGGAAAGAGCACGTTTCAAACAGTGAGACTGGGAGCAGCCGTATCAGATGCTACTGTGCAATGGAGTGAGATGAGGACTATGATGTCCACTGAATCTAGGGACACGAAGCTCATGCTGACCCTAGCAAGACTGGTTTTAATGGAGAACTGAGTGGCCACCAGAAGGAGGAGTTGGGAACACATAGGAGATAAAAGGGGAGACTGTGAAGCTAGAAAGCTCAAGTGCTTTGGCTGTGATGGGACAGCTGGAAAAATGTCTGAGTGGGTATGAGAGGCTGAATACTTGGGAGGCCCTTGGGTATAACACAAAGATTCAGCGTGGTGAGAGATTCTCTTTGAGGGAGCAGTTGTTGGAGAGTTAAGTTTCTGAGGAGGTGGGTGGGGAAGGGAGAGTTATGAATGTCTGGTATCCAGACAATGACAGAGTCCTCCCATCACAGCTTCAATTTTCCTGGTGTTGCTTTAATTTTCACAGCAAGCAGATTTTCTGCTGAGAGTGAGGGAAGGGTGAGTGTGTGTGTGTGTGTCTGGGCAGCTGGTCACAAGGGTGGGGAGAAGCTCTGCAGTAGTTTTTGTGGAAAGTAGGAGAGTGAATTGGCTTCCTAGGAGGCTCCGTGGTAAAGAATCAGCCTGTCAATGCAGGAGACATAGGCTTGATCCCTGGGTTGGGAAGATCCCCTGAAGAAGGAAATAGCAACCTACTCCAGTATTCTTGCCTGGGAAATCCCATGGAAAGAGGAGCCTGGCGGTCTCCAGTCCATGGGGGTCACAAAGAGTCAGACTTAGCAACTGTACAACAATAACAAGAGAGTGAGTTAATCAGAGAAACACAGTGAGTGGGTTCATCTGAGATGAAATTTTAGGCATTGACACTAAAACCAATTTGCTCTCGTGTGACTTTCCTGGGAAGTTTCAGCTCCTGGGGACTGAATGTAGATCACTGGGTTCATCAGGGATGAAATTTTGCCAGAAAAGGGAAACAAAAAAGCTAAAAGGGTGGGAGTAGTGAGCATTAGTGAAAGTGCTATAAAATCGCTAAACCATATCTCTACTGGAGGAGGAGGGAAGTCGAGACAGGAGAAGGTCAACCCCTGTGAACCTAAGACTGGTGCAAGGAACTGAAGTCTGGATGAGGCTGAAGAATGATGTCAGGGGAGGAACTGAGCAGAAGGGGAAGAAGTGATGTGAAGAGCTTGTTTGCATCAGAGATTCTGAAGATGGAGGAGTTTCGAGTGACGCGACACGCAGTCAGTGCATGTGCACTGGAGTGGATGACCTGCAGTAAAGAACTGGAGATGAGAACTTGCGGAGTGAGTGGCCATTTGATCAAATGTACTCTCACACGTGCAGTGAAGCTACTGGGAATGGTGGTAGGGCTTATAGGCCAGGTGCCAAGACTTTGAAAAAGGGGAGGGAGTGACCAAGAAGCTGATGGACGACAGTGACAGAAGAGGATGTAGAAATGAAAACCAAGAAGGTCATAAAAGTGAATTTTCTTTTTTGCAAGACAAAACAATAGCATGGGATGGAAGTGGAAGCAAGGAGCCAGGAGGACCGCAGCCCTACCCCAGAGGAAGAATGCCTTAAAAATCATAAGAAAAAGAAAAGAATAGCTGCAAATCTCTACCAATGTTAAGCTAATTCAAACCAGGAAAAGAAGGATGCCCACCCCATGTAGGTCTCTCACCACCACCCTCCCCAGTTCCAAGAAAGGAGGACTTTCAGGTTAGAGAAAAACATGCCTAAACTAGGGTTTGGACTCCATTTGAGACAGTTCTCTGAATATTTAACTCCAAATATTCATATTACAGCTAAAACAGTTTGTTTCCTCCCGAGTGAAATTAAAGAACAGCCGAATTTTGTATGAATGACACCAATCAGTCAAGTTACCTCTTGACTTTCTTGTCTGAACAGTCTCAGACCCTCGTTTGCATAGGTCTTACTTTCTAATCCTGGCTGAATTTAGGGAGAGAATCTTCCCCAAGTTCTTGGTGTCCTTCTCACTACAGAACTCAGGAATGGACCCTGTGCTCCAGGCAAGTTTGAGAAAAACAAGTATAAAGGGAGGGGACCTCACCGCCCCTCCAGGCTCTTGTTTTCGCATCCCAACACCACCACCCAGTTTTGAAAAAGCTGTTGCTATGACTGACTCCAGCTTATCTATTTTCATTGCTGGCTCCTGTTTAGACATCCTTGCCTGTAACCAGTCACTTTTCCTCTCCTTTTTGCAGAGTTCATTTCCCTGTCCTGAAGGTACCACCCTGCATTTATCTTCAGCGAACTTAAAAAAGAATTCTGACCACTTCCCCAATTTAGTTAGGTTATTTTAAATTTTGCTCTTCATCAGCAGGCTGGTGTTGGCCTTCCTACTCCTGGGTGAGGAAGTGACTCATGTGTTCCGAGTTTCCTTCATGACAGCGCTGTGTTCTAGAGTATCTGTTTGCAAACATTTTCAGCCTGCGTTGTTGTCTATATCTCCTGTGTCAGGCCTTGATCATTTTTCTTCTGCCTTTTAGCAGTATTAAGAAAATTACTTCTCTAGTGTTTCAAAGCTTAGGTTAAACTTTTGTAGATATTAATGTGGAAGAGAGGTATATCTAAGTTAATATATGCAACAAAAAATTAAACTTTTAGATTAAAAATCAACACCTTGATTATTATTATTATTTTTTTAAGTTCCTGTAGGGCTTCCCCAGTGGCTAAGATGGTAAAGAATCTGCCTGCAATGCAGGAGACCCAGGTTTGATCCCAGGGTCAGGAAGATCCCTTGAAGGAGGAAATGGCAACCCACTCCAGTATTCTTGCCTGGAGAATCCCATGGACAGAGGAGCCTGGCAGACTACAGTCCATGGGGTCACAAAGAATGGGACACGACTAAGCCACTTTCACTTCACTTCATATAATATATACCTCAGGGTCCCTTCAGAAGCATGTGGGACTGTGAGATGTCTGGTTCTCATTTTTAACCCAATCATGGCATAGTGTGAAGGCATTACCAAGAATTGATGAAAAGAGTAAGAAAATGCTGGAAGGGATACGCCTCAGCAGGTACAAATCCTCCTGGAGGAAGAATTAATCTCTTCCTTGTCTGAGTTATGATGGATGGCACTTTATTTCCTTTCCTCCTCTTTCATCCCTGTGATCCCTTTGTGTTGCTACAGACAGTTGCATCTAAGTCTTGTTTCACCCATGAAACTATAGGATTGTTGAGGACAGTGATGGTGACTAATTTATCTTTATTTCACTCTTGGCATGTTATGTAATGAGCACAACAGTCAGTGCTCAATAAATATTTGTTGATTGAGTGAACAATTCAGGAGAGTTCAGATCCAAGTTGGATTTTCATTTTGGCAAATAATTTTATTTTAAACACATTTTTTTCTTTCTTATATGAAATTACAATTGATTTAAATGCTCAAAAGACTGAAAAATCAGCTTGAAAGCTAGGAAAAAAAGATGTCTTTTTGGAGAAAAGAAGAAATCCCTGTGGATTTTTAAAAAAAAAGCATTCATATCGATTTTCATAAGCACATGAAGAGCAAGTTACACCCACCTCTTTCAAACTTGGACAAAATATCTGAACGTGTTCAGTAGGTAACTCTAGGAGTGCCCTATTAGAGGAAATGGGAAACAACCATTTGCCTGGATCCTATTAGGCAGCTCCAAACAACCCGATTATGATCAGGAAAAGCATATGCAAGCAAGTATTTTTGGATAAACCACACATTAAAAAAGAACGAGGCAGTTTAGGAAAAATTAGATTGAATTAACATGTAAATCAAATGCTTTGATATGCTGTCACTACCCATGCAGGGTTATCTAGACAAGGCTATGAAAGCTATGTTTTCAATAAAGATTATTATAGGTAATATGAATTCCTGATAATAAATAGTCCCTTATGTATCAGCAGTCTAATGCACTGGGCCCAAAAAGATGCCACATTATCACAAGACTATTCATTTTCTCTATGGAATTTATAAAAAGTCTTAGTTAATGTAAAATGAATCTTCAACACTGTGATGAAAAAAATGGCAACATGTAAGAAATAATTATCTGCTCAACTCCCTTTTCTAATATAGTTTGCTACATTAACTAAAGGTCAGCCTTTGTGTTGATGTTTTGCATGTCCTGTAAAGGCAGGATAAAGGAAGAAGAAATAAAGATATTGTGAGTGACAGCTTCCCGCAGCACCTCTTGGCAGGAGGTATTGCCTCTTTTCACTCGCAAGCTCACCAGGACCCTGGCCTGAGCTTCTCCAGTCAGATCTGGAGGAAAGCAATAGCCTGAGCCCATTGGCGGAGGGGGGCATCTGAAATTATTTCTGCCACTGCAGACCCCGCAAGTCAAGAGACAAATTTGGAAATGGGGATGCCCCTTGAGTTGCAAAACGCTCCACCCCAGTGAAGAGCTGGACCAGCCTAAAGAACGTCAACACTAACAAACAAAACCTAGACCCATCCCTGGGACTTCCCTGGCAGTCCAGTGGTTAAGACTCCAAGTTTTCAATGCAGGGGATACAGGTTCAATCCCTGGTTGGGGAACTAAGATCCCATATGTCACATAGGATGACCAAAGAAAGAAAAAAACCTAGACCCTTCCCAAAATTAAATACAACTATTACCGTTTACTGAAATTTCACTCTGATGAGCATTATGCTAAGTGCTTTGTAATAATCTCATTTAACTCCTCACCACTACCCTAGGCAGGAAGAGGCCTATTTCATGGAGGAAGAAATGCAAGACTGCAGAACATTAAGGCATTTGCTCCAAACTGCCCAACTCAAAAGTGGTCTTGGGAGCCTCCCAAACCAGATCTATTTGGCTTCCAAGTCCACCTGTGCACTCTGCTCTGCTGCCACTCCATGGAGGATTAGGCTCACCCCGACCCTGATATGAACCCAAACCTGGGACCAGGAACCTGGGACCAGTTCTAAACAGCCCCCTTTACCAAATGGAAGAGTTGTCCTGCAAGATGATGTGCAGAGAAATGGGTTCCAGGAGAAAAAGAGAAAGAGAGAAAAGGGAAATGCTGCGAAGAAAAGCTCCTCTTGGAGATTCACATTTTATGGCAGTGTCTTAAAGACTCTGGGAAGTCTTGTGGTAAAGAAACACCACCTAACACATCTAACATGGTGTTTCCTTAACTGATTTGAATACAGAACCCTTTTTGTTTACATAAAATGTATTAATAACGGTGGGAATTTATATTCTGCAAACGTGTCTTAAAAAATGATGACTCAGAACATTCCCTAAGTTCTTCTCTCAAGAGCCTCACTTTGGACTCCTGCCCAACCATTCTTATTCTTGTATCTTTTTTAGGTGCACTTTATTTCTATTATTACTACATTAGCTTCATCTCAGATGAAGATCCCAGAGGTTGGGGACCCCTGCTCTTTTAAAAAATACTTACTTACTTATTTTGGGCTGCACTGGGTCCTCGTTGCTGTGCTCTGGCTTTCTCCAGTTGCAGCCAGCGGGGGCTGCTCTCTAGGTGCAGTGTGAGGGCTTCTCACTGAGGTGATTTCTCTTGCTGCAGAGAACAGACTCTAGGGCACACGGGCTTTGTAGTGATTGTGGCACCTGGGCTCAGTGGTAGTGGAGCACCGGTTCAGCTGCCAAGTAGCACGTGGGATCTTTTTGGACCAGGGATTGAACCAGTGTGCCCTGCATTGCAAGGTAGATTCTTAACCACTGGACCACCAGGGAAACACAGGACCACTGCTCTTAAGGTGTCAGTTTCCAGCTCCAAGCCCATTCAGATCCTGTATTCACCCTCCCCACAACCTCCTGTTGCTAAGGCCCCAAACACAAGAACAAAATCCAGCTCAAATAAGAAAATAAGAGAAAGATGATAGGAACCACGAAAACAGAATGAAAAGGAAGGGAACAGGTGACTCAATTTTCTTGTTTGAAAACTCAACCACTACTTCCTTAGTGACTTAGGAGAATGTACAGAATGTATTCACAAGCTTTCTTATCCTTGAACCACTTCTCAAAGACTTAACAATGTTTTTGTGTACTGAACTGCAAATTCAAAGTGAGGAAAACTCTCAGCCTTCTCCAACAAAGATGTCACTCATTGAAGCAAGTTTTATTGTTCAGTTCAGTGGAACACCAACCTTCAGTGGAGATCTCATTTATTCACTCAACAAACATTGATAGAACATCTCCTAAATGCCAGGCTTTTAAAAATGTTCTTAAATACGTTAAAATACTGTGCTGCAAGGTGATACATGCTATGGAAAAATAGAAATACTGAATAAGGGGGATCGATGGGTAGGCAGAGGGGTATAGATCACACTGCTAATAGACTGGTGAGGTCAGACAACGGGAAATGTGAGCAAAGACTTGAAGGAGTTGAAGATGTGAATTTTTATAGCCACACTTTTTTCTCAACTCCTCTTCCATTCTCTTTTCTTTCTCTCCTGCTTTTTTTTTCTTTTTGACTATGATTTTTGGATTTTTATCAGCCTTTATTAATAGTTTAACTGCTTTTATTTTTAAAATTAAAAAAAAAATTTTATGTGGACTATTTTTAAAGTCTTTATTGAATTTGTTACAATATTGTTTCTGTTTTTTGTTTTGGATATTTGGCCCTGAGGCATGTGGGATCCCTGAACAGGGATCAAACAGGCACCCCCTTCATTGAAAGGCTAAATCTTAACAACTAGACCACTAGGGAAGTCCCATTTTATTGTTTTTAAATAAAAAATATTCAAATTATTTAGAAAAGTGTAACTATGAAAGCCAAAATGACCTGAAATGTTACCATGCATTACAATTTTGGTGAAAATTCCACTGCATATTTCTGTGTATATGAACACAGAAACTTGCAATTTTTCAAAAATGGCATCATGTTGTGTGTACTTCTCCAGAACCTTCTTTTCCACTAAACAGTATTTTGTCCTGTCATTTTCATGGCCTTAAAAATTTTAGCTATATTCTCATAGGCTTCTATCACATTTTTAAAAATCAAAATATTATTAACATACATATGTTACAAAATCTCACTCCTATTTTTGTGCCTATCCACCCTTTTCTCCTCCATAGTAGAAGCATGTACTACTTCTAGCATGTAGAAGAAGTATTTTTCCTGTATGACTTACTGTGCATACAACAGATACAGATTTATATACTTGCCACCCAGCATAAGGTGTTACACTGTTTTACATTTCACTTTTTCATTTAATACTAGGGTGAGGTTTCCCATATTAGCACAAAGGGGTCCTTTTCAACTGTAGACATTTGTTGTGTGGATGTACCATAGTTTATTTACTGCCTCCTAAGTAACTATTGATGGTTATTTGGGTCTAGCAGTCTTAAACACAGATGGCATGAACTTGAAATAGAATAGGCCTGAAACAAAATTTAAGACATACTACTAATTTTTTTTTCTTGAAATCATAATTGAAGTCAGTGGGAAAAAATGTTCCACAAAACTTCTGATAAAGTTATCTATTGCTGCTTTAAATATTGCTGTCTCTGGACAAATGTTTATGAATGAGATTTGCTCTTTTCATGTTTATTTCCCTTTGTAATAAAACAAAGAAAAAAATTTGTAATAAAACATTTAAAATAATACTTCATGGTTTCTTCTGGTTTTGAGTATTTTCTAAGTATCTCTCTGGTCAACATATAACTTTTTTCTATTTCAGTACTAATGTTAAAATTAGTTTAAAATTCTATGTCAAATATTTTTATTGCACATTTTTCATCAACTTGATTGCCCCAAAGGATAAAAATTAAGCTTTGTAAGTATTAGTATAAGGTTGTTCTTCAGCCTGATGGACTACAGACCATTAGGTCGCAAAGAGTTGGACACGACTGAAGGGACTTAGCACACATGCACAGGATTCTTCAAAACAATTTATGTTTTGGGAAACATATAATAAAAACTAACAGAAAAAAAATGAATGTGACAGATGCATCTAAAACTTTCTTCACACGATCCTTACAAATCTGTGAGTTAGAAATTATCATTCCCTTTTACAGATCAGAGAGAGAAAATATTATGCCTAAAGTTAGACATAAACTCAGTTTAAAAGCCAGGATTCAATCCTTTGCAGTCTGTGTGCTTGTCCAGGGCTTCACCCAGACTCTTGGGCAAATTGATTGCACATGGCCTCTGATCATTTATTTTTTGACCATTCATCACAGATAAATCATCTTCTTTTAAATTAAAAAAAGAAAAATCATTTTGCCATCTTTTAAATTAAGAAAAGAAAAATCAGTTAGGGTTTTGTCAGCTAGCCAGGGGCCTAGGTCAGCTATCTCTCTCTCTTTTTTTTTTTGCCCTCAAGAATAAAGCAGCTCTGAAAATAAGTGATACATATTAGACGTCTCTAAGAGGTCTTGGTTTCTAAAATGTAATAGTGGAGTAACACACTTTTGTAGACAGACTATTGCCTCTTACCAAGATAAAGGCAGAGAGAAACAGAAAATCACTCTGGAGCACAATATCAGTTCCTTCCTCAGAGAATCTAGATCTGCAGTGATAAGTCTGCCACTGAATAAAAGAAGTAAAAGAAAAATGAGGTAATTAGAATCGTATCTCCAGCTTCGTAGAACACAACCATATTACAACAGTTCCCTCTTGACAGAAATACACTATTGTCTACTACTGGGGGTTGTCACTTGATACAGTATGTTTTATAGAATTATGTTGGAAAAGAAGCTTAAAAGGGTGGGGGAGGTCCCGTGATTCACGTACTGGAAAAAATTTGACTATAAAGTAGGTCATCCTCTTGTCTAGGTTGTTGGCATAGTTTGTGAAATGTTTGAGCACTAGGATTTTCCTTCCCCATCATTGGTCCATCTACCTCTTTCTCTCAGAATTAGAGAAGTAATTGGATCTGAGGTTCTCCAAGGGCTTCCCCAGTGGTGCTAGTGGTAAACAGCCTGCCTGCCAATGCAGGAGATGTAAGAGACGTGGCAGGTTTGATCCCTGGTAGGAAAAATCTCCTGGAGGAGGGCATGGCAACCCACTCCAGTATTCTTGCCTGGAGAGTCCCATGGGCAAAGGAGTCTGGCAGGCTACAGTCCATGGGGTTTCAAAGAGTCAGACACTACTGAAGTGACTTAGCATGCACACACACCAGGGCGTGTCCAGCAGGTCAGCTTCATTGTGGAGTAACTCTGGGCAGGGAAGCTCTGAATGCTCTCTGTGTCTAAAAAGTCAGGGCATTCACTTGCAAGAAATAAAGTCAAAAGAATGTTAATGGAAAAATATAATTTTTTTCATGGGTAGGGCAGGCTCAGGAAGAAATGGATTCCCTTGAGTGGTGAGTCTTGTTTGATTTTAGATATTCTAGGAACCCAAGGAGAGAGTGAAGCTACCTTCCCAGATGCTGATCCCAGTATATCCCAACTCTGTAGATATACAAACCTCTTCTAGTCGAGAACTGCTTCAACCTGCATGGATTCCAGCATGCATTAACTTCAGAGCCGGTCCAGGGAGGTGAGAGCTGGGACACCTGGTGGAAGAACATCCCCATTCACCTCAGTCAATGAAGGGCAGAGACAGCAAACTCCTTATAGTCTGGGGACAGTAAACCACATGTACCTGAGAGAAGGGTCAGAGCTGGAGAAGTAAAAGTCTTTCCCCCAAAGGCTGAGTTCAGAGACTGAAAGTAAAACATGAGCTAGGGTCCCAGGTATGATTTGAAAGTGAAAGTGTTAGTTGCTCAGTCCTGTCCAAAGACTCGCTCCTCTGTCCATGGAATTATCCAAACGAGAATACTGGAGTGGGTTGCCATTTCCTTCTCCAGGGGATCTTTCTAATCCAGGGATCGAATCTGTGTCTCCTGCATTGCAGGCAGATTCTTTACCATCAAAGCCACCAGGGACTCTAAGTTCCAACAACACAACTTAATTGGAACTGACATACTTGGGAAGAAGCAGGAATGAACTATCTGTTTGTCAGGATGGGCATGGAGATCATGTGGCTTAGAATCTGGAAGCTGTGGGGCAGGCTCCTCAGCTTAACAGAGATGGCATGTTTGGGAACTAGCAGCCTCTTTCAGACCAGAGTGCAGAGAGAGGACCAGCAGAGACAGAGTTCCAGAGAAACTTGGATACGTGGGAGACAGAGACAGAGAAATGTGTAAATTTGCACATTTTATAAGCTGAGCAATTCCTAGGCATCATGCAGGGCTGGGAGATATTCAGGTTCTGACTTTGCAGAATGCCAAGACCATGCTGAACACTTGGAGCAATGGGTAGAGATTCCAGAAGGGTTACATATTAGTAGTAGAATTAAATTAGTTTCTGATTAAAGACTACTCTAGACATACCTGAAAACAGCTAATAAACAAGCCTCAAATGGTGAAACTGACTTGCAAATAACTGCCTGTAATCAAAACAAAGCTCAACACCCTTCACAAAAAGAAAAAAATTCAGATACTCAACAACATAATACTCACAATATCCAGCACCCAATAAGCAAACCAGTCAATAAAGAGGCAAAAAGTAGAAAAAGGTCCAGAAATTATAGCAATGATGGAATCAGCAGAAAAAGCCTTTAACACAACTATTATAAATATGTTCAAGTATCTAACAGAAAGCAGAAACATAGTGAGGAGAAAAAAATATATTTAAAAAGAATGAAATGGAATCTCTCAGAGGTGAAAAATACAATATATAAAATCAAAAATTTATTGGATTATATTAGCAGTAGATTAGACATTCAGGGGGAAAAAAAGATCAATGAACTTAAAAGCACTGGAAAAAAGAAACCACCCAAAATGAAACAAGAGGAAAAAAAGAAAAAAAAAAATGAACAGAGTAGAAAATTATTCAATATATTCAATGTCTAGTAACAAACTATAATGGGAAATAAAAAATGGGAATGAACAGAGCGTTGACACCCTGTAGGACAGTGAATATCAGGTGGTCCAGATTCCTGTAACTGGAGTGTGGAAAAAGAGGGAAAAGGGGGAAACAGAAGTCATCTAAAGAGAAAGGTGTGTGAAGAAATCATAGCTCCCAAATTTTCAAATCAAGTGAAAAAAAATCATAACCAAATTGTTGAGAAACCATGATAAACTATAATATTAAAAGCAATATGAGGCGGACTTCCCTGGTGGTCCAATGGCTAAGACTCCATGCTCCCAATGCAGATGGCCTGTGTTCAATCCCTTGCCAGGGAACTAGATCCCACATGCTGAAACTAAAGATCCCACAAACCGCAATGAAGACCTGATGCAGACAAATAAATATTTTTAAAAAATAATAAATAAAAAAATCAGTATGAGGATAAGAGGTGGGAAGATATTACATATAGGAAGAAAATATCTATCACTGAGTCATCAGAAAAAATGCAAACTGGAAGACAAACAACATTTCTAAAGTGATTAAAGAGGGAAAACGTTAACCTGGGGTTCTACATCCAGGAAAAATACCTTTCAAAAAAGACAGACAAAAATAAAGAAATGTTCAGCAAACAGAGAAATGGAAAATTAATGGGTAGCAAAACCATACTACAAAAAACATTAAAGAAAATTCATTTTCCAGGCCATTGAAAGATGATCCTTAATAAAACTAATAAAGACTCAGCTCTACATGAAGGAATGAAGAATACTGAAAAGAGAAAATATGTGAGCAAATATTAATGACTTTTCCCCTTATTCAAAAAATAATTGACTATACAAAACAAAATCAGTGAGGACTTATCTGTGGATTTTACCGTGTAGAGAAATCAAGTGTATGATGATAAGAACACGAAGAATGGAAGGAATTAACTGGACTCACACTCTATGTGAAATGGTGTAATATTGTTTGAAGGTGGACAGTGACAAGTTAAAGATAGAAATTATAACCTTTTGAGCAGTAGGTTAGGGAGCTGGGTAGAGGTCTATGGGAACTCTGAGTACTTCTGCAGCTTTTCTGTAAGTCTAAAATATATTTCAAAATAAAATGTTAAAAAGAAGCAATATATACATATTATATATATATATCTGATGCACTTGATACAATATATGTATCTAAAAAAATTTGATTTACCAAATGAAGATGCTATCAAGGATCCTGTTACATCTCCTTTGTGTGTGTCATAGAGTCAACTTCATTTTCAGGGCACTTCCTGTAAAGGTCTCAAGACTTCTGCCAACTACAGCTGGGACTGCTAGTTTGATCCTGTCTCTCCGGGGAGAGGGCAAGCCTCTTATAGGAAGTTCACATAATTCTTGCACAGAGAGTTCCTAAACATCTCTTCTTGTACCTCACTGCACCAGCTGGATCACATGTCTATTCCTGAACCAAGCCCTGTGGCTTGGAAAATAGGATATCTTGAGAATTCCCTGTCAGTTCAGTGGTTAAGACTCTGCGCTTCCAGTGCAGGGGGCATGGGTTCAATCACTGATCAGGAAACTAAGATCCCACATGCTGCTCAGTGTGGCCAAAATAATAAAATTTTAAATAATTCTCATAAGAAATAGGATGTCTTGAATTACCAAAGCCAATCAGGGCTCACCCTGGAGCTGAGGGTGAGGTTAGTCACACCTAAACCTTGCTACTGGGAAAGTTGGGGTCTTGGTAGAACAATGGTAAGAAGAAATATATGTTGGGGAGGCAGCCTGGAAGATACGGCTTCTGAGTTGCTATTATCAAAATACATTTTAATTTCTTAACCTAAGAGGTTCCAAAGTCAAATTATCAGCACTACTTCACTATAGGTATTTTATCATTCTACTTGTTTTTTCCAGTCAGAAAAATTTCCAAAGAATTTGGATGGGCTTACAATTGATAATACCATTTAGATAAGACATCAGATAAACTCATCTTAGTGATTTTTCTGACTTCCAAAAGATGCACCATTCTGTTCTCCTTCCTCCTCCCTCCCCAACTTGACAGACTCTTTTTTCCTCCCTTTCTTTTTTTCCCCACTCTTTTTGTTCTGAACACATTGTTTACAGTGACACAGGTAGAGCAATCCTTGCGTCAAGTGTAATGACAAATGAAATTTGATAGTCCAGCTGCTTTTAAAGAGTAAGTGCATCCTACCAATGCTGAGTCTTTGGGTTTTCCAATGGCTATGAAATGACAGAGGATGAGATGGTTGGATGGCATCACTGACTCAATGGACATGAGTTTGAACAAGCTCTGGCAGATGATGAAGGACAGGGAAGTCTGGAGTGCTGCAGTCCATGGGGTCACAAAGAGTCAGACACGACTAAGTGACCAAACAACAACAACAGGAAATGTAAAACTGGTTACTGTCAGGGACTTCCCTGATGGTGCAGTGGTTAAGACTTTTGTCTTCCAATGCAGTGAGTGCAGGTTCGATCCCTAGTTGGGGAGCTGGTAATGCCACATGACTTGTGGCCAAAAAGCCAAAACACAGAACAGAAACAGTGTTGTAACTAATTCAACAAAGACTTTAAAAATGGTCTACCTCAACAACAACAAAAAAATGGTTATTGTTATACATATAAAGAACAAAAGTTCTAACTTCGAGCTCTTTCAGTGGGATGGGATAGGTGAAGGGTGAGGATTAGAACCTCTGCAAAGAGAAGAATGCATTTACTGCAAATCTTCCTCGCTCTTGCTTACTGTATCCAATTTTCTCATACCCTTCATTGATAGATGTTTCCCCAGTGACTCTCATGGGAGAAAACTGTCATTTTTCTAAGCCTGCTTAAGTGCTTCTAGCCTTGACTGAGTCTTTAACACTTTGGGGACAAATTTCGATTTGCCCAGGAATAATCAGTAACAAGTCCCAGAGTTTGCCAATAACAGGAACACACATCAAATAATGTATTGTCTGCAATTATGTTTCAGTTAGCATGCTATTACATAATTAGCAATTTTTAGATTACTATAATAATCAAAGCAGCATATATTTTGATAATGTGCTGATTACATGGCCCACAGAATATCTTAATTCTTCAGGAGATGCTTGTCTCTGAGCATTTTTAAAATTCATACAGTGGAAAGTCAGTGCATCCAGCTTCTCAGCTGCAAACCACTTAACAAATCCGGAGTGAATTTAAAAAATGCCAACCCTGCTATCTGAAGAGCCTGCCATTGTGCCAGCCTCTGCTGATGGAAGAATGCTTTTCACAGCTTGAATATCAATCCTGAAAAAATACCCAACAGAAAGCAGAAATAGCAGACAAAGGATAAGACTATAAACCCAAGAAAGGATGTATTTATTTCCCTTAGCCATAGTGGTTTGCACTAATGATTCTCTGAACACTGACTCTGCACATTTGCCCATATTAGATGTGTTTCTTTTACTATTTCTAACATGAAAACATTTTACACTATTCACTGTTATTAATTCATAATTCAGTTGAGTGTTAATTTTTTAAAAGGCCAAGTACAATGTGTATAGATGTAACCCAAATTTACAAATCAAAGTACTTATTCTTTTCTCCCTTAGAACATAAAATATTCTGTGATATTTCAATGGGAATTG
Organism: Odocoileus virginianus; assembly: GCF_023699985.2. Taxonomy (NCBI): domain Eukaryota; kingdom Metazoa; phylum Chordata; class Mammalia; order Artiodactyla; family Cervidae; genus Odocoileus; species Odocoileus virginianus. The sequence continues at coordinate 21,627,939 of NC_069682.1, forward strand.
GAAAAATTAAGTATGAGTGGGTAAAGCCAAGATCTATACTAATTGATCCCATAGCCAGCCCAGTGGGAAATTTAAGAGAATATATCTAAGACAATATAGTGAGAGCTACATATATAACTTCCTAGTAGCCATATAACAAGGCAAAAAGAAACAGGTCAGATTAGTTTTAATAATATATTTTATTTAGCCAAATAAATGTAACATATAATCAATATAAAGTTTTAATAACATGTTTTGCTTTTTTATATATTATGTCTTTGAAATCCAGTGTGTATATCACACTTAACAGCACACCTCAACTTGGACCAGCCATATATGGCCCCTGGATACCACACTGGACAACCCAGCTCTCGTAGATTCACCAAGGATTGAATACCTGCTTCTCAGACTTCTGGAAGCAGATTAGATGAATAGGTTTTTTAAAAATAAACTTCTTATTGACATAAAATGTACAGAAAAATGCACAAATTCCAAGTGCATTTGGTTGAGTATTCATGAAGAACACAGCTATTTAACTAGAGTCTAGATCATGAGATGGAACATTAAGAAAACCACAGAAAGTCCCTCATGATCCCCTTAGAGCTTCTTTTAATATCAAGACAAATAGGAAGACCTTGCTTTCCTTCCCTCTTTCCCTGAACTGGATCTACATATATAACCAGGAAGAGATATTGCTGATGCACTGAAAAGCAATCTTGGGTGCTGAGGGTATTGTCATTTGTGGCCATGAATCGGATTATGGACCCTCTAAAATATGAAGAAATCCTCACGGGATCATGCCAGGAAAGTAAGCTTGAGAAAGAACATCCCTGACTACATAAAAAAAATTGGCTGTATCTATATTTGTCAGGGCTCTCCTTTAGTTTCAAATATAAGATGATTTGGACTTTTAATACACTTTTTTTCTTCACATGGACATTACATATGAGAGGGGTAATAATGAGAAAATTATTCTCAGTTATATGAACTTTCGTGGAGTTTGTGAATACCGTAAACATTTTTGATGAGACAAAATTTTCTCTTGGCATAAGAAGAACTGGGTATACAACATATGTTCTGGAAATACTTGGTGTAACAAGGAGCATGAGAGGCTAGAATAAGCATTCAAGCATTTAATGAATTTTTTTTTTTTCTGGGGAAAAAAGTTTTTGGAAGGCTACCTCTGAGATTTACAGATGTAAAGTCTTTCTAGAGCCAGATTAGGGGTGGGGCGGTACACAGAAAGGGTTAGGGTGAGGATAAACATGAATGCAGGGAAGCAAACATAAGCAAGCAAGAGGTTAAATCACATATCTCAGGCTTCCCTGGTGGCTCAGTGGTAAAGAGTCTGCCTGCCAATGCAGGAGAAATGGGTTCAATCCCTGGTCCGGGAAGATCCCACATGCTTCAGAGAAGCTAAGCCCGTGTATCACAGCTATTGAGCCAGTGTGCTCTAGAGCTTGGGGACACGAACCACAACTACTGAAGCCCACATGCCCCAGAGCTGGTGCTTCGCAACAAGAGAAGCTTCCCTGGTGGCTCAGATGGTAAATAGTCTGCCCACAGAATAGGAGACCCAGGTTCCATCCCTGGGTCTGAAAGATCCCCTGGAGAAGGAAATGGCAACACACTCCAGTATTTCTTGCCTGGAGGTTTCCATAAATGGAGGAGCCTGAAGGCTACAGTTCATGGGGTTAGACACGACTGAGTAACTCTCACTTTCACTTTCACCATGAGAAGCTGGCGAAGTGTAACCCTGCTCCCTGCAACTACAGAAAAGCCCTCACAGTAATGAAGACCCAGCACAGCCAAAAGTAATAAATAAAAGTATATTAAAAAAAAAAAACAAAAAACAGTTACACATCTCTGTCCTCTGCTTTAGGACCTTCTGCCTGGGACAAGAGAACTGACACCTTAAAGGCTCTTCTCAGAGAGCAGTCTCATCAACAGCACAGATCAAAACGGCTCTCCCAAGAAATAGAACGCCTTGCTCCCGCTGTGAGCCTAATGTCTCTCTCTTTCTTCCTGGCACATCCTTCCCGGCAGGGTGCCTTTCGTTGGGGGGGAAAAGTGTCTAGGCTATTTTCAAGCACCTGACAAATGAAGAGCATAATGAGAGCCGGTTGACCACAGAGCTATTTAAGCGGTTAAAGATAGAAAATGGTATTGGCGAAAACCCAGTCTTCCCATAGCTTAGCGACTATTTTGTCATAACCTATTCTGAACAGAGTGAAATCATTTTATAATATTGGTGTTGAGGGAAGGAGGCTGAGGATTCCACATTGTATCATTTGTTCTATCTCACAGAAAATGATTTAACCCCTGATGTATCTGAATGTGATGGAAATCCATATCATCAATAAGGTCTTGCGGCTTTACCAGAAAATGGGTTGGCAACACTAGATCAGCCAGGGAATGAAACCTTTCTAATTCTCCACAAGACTTTTGGGAAAGTTGCTGTTTGATTGAGTATCTCTAAGATACTCTTTGCCCAGTTGAATGAGGGCATTCAAACATTCAGTAATAAAATAAGTTAATATAATCTTAATAATAAATAGATCCCCTCACTTCCCAGAAAAGAAAATCACAAGGCAAAATAATGAGAGTTCTAAATTCACTTTTTTTTAAAATTCATCTTTGTTGAGGTTTAACTGACATATAAAATTTTAAGATATTTAAAGTGTCCATCAGGGAGACTTGATGGGCTTCCCTGGTAGCTCAACTGGTAAAAAATCTGCCTGCAATGCAGGAGACCCTGGTTCAGTTACTGGGTCTGGAAGATTTTCGGGAGAAGGGATAGGCTACCCACTCCAGTATTCTTGAGCTTTCCTGGTAGCTCAGCTGGTAAAGAATCCACCTGCAATGCAGGAGACCTGGGTTCAGTCCCTGAGTCAGGAAGATCTTCTGGAGAAGGGAACTGTTACCCACTTCAGTATTCAGGCCTGGAGAATTCCATGGACTATACAGGGGTCATAAAGAGTTGGACACGACTGAGTGACTTTCACTTTTACTTTCAGGGAGATTTGATAAATGTCTACATTATGAAAGGATCCTCTCCATCTAGTTAATTAACACCTCTTATCACCTCACAAAAAAAGTCAGTGATATAACTGGAATCACAGTATACAGCTGTTTAAAAATAATTTATGTGTTATTATTTATTTGTTTGGCCTCACCCAATCTTAGTTGTGGCACTCAGGATCTTTAGTTGCAGCATGCAAACTTTTTAGTTGTGGCATGTGGGATCCAGTTACCCAACCAGGGATTAAACCTGGGCCCCCTGCATTGGGAGCATGGAATCTTAGTCACTGGACCACCAGGAAAGTGCCAGTATACAGCTTTTAAAAATTGGCTTCTTTCATTTAGCTACATGCATTTAAATTTCCCCCATGTCATTTCATGGTTTGATACTCTGGGAAAGGCAAAACTATGGAGACAGTAAAAAGATTAATGGTTGCCAGGGGACTGGGGGGAGGGATGAATAGGTGAAACACAAGGGACTTTTAGGGTGGTGAAAACTATTCTATATGATAGTATTAATATGGTGGATACATGTCATTACACATTTGTCAAAACTTAGAGAATGTACAACACAAGAAGTGAGCCCTAATGTAAATTAACTTTAGTTAATAATAATGTATTCATATTGACTCATCAGTTGTTAGATATGTACTACATTAAAGCAAAATATTAACAATAGGGGAAAGAGGGCTTTTATTTTCTAGTTCTACATGTAAGGAACTTGAGAGTTGCCACTCTGGACTAACAATAAGTAAAAACATGAACAGACTGAGGGAAAAAAAGTCAGTGATAGCTACGTAGTTACCACTTGTATTTAGCAAAAGGAGTGGAGATCTAGTTCTGGGAAGGCAGTTTTCAATGGCAGCAGGAATCTGATCGCCAGATAAACACAGACAACGCCTAAAACCCACCCATTTCCACTACAACCCTCCTTAACTTCCAGTCTGAGGAGCAAGGAGAATAAGGAGAGAAAGATGGCAACCACATGTATAAGAAATGATGGAAGTTCTACTTTCTCTGGTTCTTCCACCTACCTGTGGTCCCACCTTAGCCTTTACACTTCCTGATAAAAACTCTAAAGGATCGATGTATCTGAGCAGAGTACATAGCTAAAGCTGTACTAGAACTTTTCTTTGCACACATTCTTTCCTAGGTAAGCTTATCATTCTCATGAATTCGGATACCTTCTATATCCAACAACTCCTATATCTATATATCCATGGCACAGATTTTTTCCTCTGAGCTTCAGATACATAAATACAGCTTCATAGTAAACACCTCCAAACACATGGTTTTAGGTACTGCAAAAGCAGCAAGTCCAGTTGTGCCTGGGCCATTTCCCTGACAAAACTATTCTCTTCCAGAGTTCTGTGACTCAGCGAATGGCACCTGGTTGCCCAAGTCTGACACCTGGGAGTCATCCATGACACCTCCCACATCCATATTCCAACTTCCAGTCAATCACCAAATCCTTTGGATTCTAGCTGCTGCAAATCTTTAAGTCCATCCACTTCAGCTCAAGGTGAAGGGCACAGTCCTCCAGACTACCAAGTCTGCCCAAGACGTCTGACATCAGCTGGAAGTTTGGGGGTTCTTAGAGCTACCCTCACTTCAGACATATATATATGCATAGATATGTTAGTTGCTCAGTTGTGTCTGACTTTGCGATCACATGGACTGTAATCCACCAGGCATCTCTGTCCATATAATTCTCCAGGCCAGACTATTGGAGTCAGTTGCCATTTCCTTCTCCAGGGGATCTTTCCAACCAGGTATCAAACCCAGGTCTCCCACATTGCAGGAAGATTCTTTACCATCTGAGCCACCATGGAAGTCCTTCACTTCTAGCTGCCTACAAATACAGGGGTCCCCACAGACTCTCTCAGGTTTGATAAGTTGGTAGAATGATTCAGCAGAACTCAAGAAAGTACTATACGCACAATTACAATTATACAATTTTATTACAGCAAAGAGCCAGCCAAAGTAAGAGGTGCATGTGGCAGAATCTGGGACTGAGAGGGCTCCAGACTCAAGCCTCCATGTCCATGTTGGTGTCCAGAGATTTTACTGAGGCTGCAGTAAGCAAGCAAGTTGATTGAGTTGTGGCACTCAATCTCCAGCCCTCTCCCCTTTTTGGAGTCAGACGAGTATCACATGGCTCAAAGTCCCAACCCTCTAATCATATGACTGGTTCCTCTGGGGTGGCCAGTCCTTACTTCAAGACTTAAGAACCCCCACACTGAGTCATCTCTTTGCATAACCTATCAGAATGCCCACCATGAGTCATTTATTAGCATAAACTGTTAGATGTGGTTTGAGGGGTCACACATTCCTATTACTTGGGACATTCCAAGGATATAAAAGTTAGCTCCTAAGAGCAAGGACAAAAGCCAGACTTGTCTCTTGTTGACTGGTTTAATCTCCCTGCTATCCAAGGGACTCTCAAAAGTCTTCTCCAGCATCATAGTTCGAAAGCATCAATTCTTCAGTGTTCAGCTTTCTTTATGGTCCAACCCTCACATCCATAAATGACTATTGGAAACATCATAGCTTTGACTATACGAACCTTTGTCAGTAAAGTGATGTCTCTGCTTTTTAATACGCTGTCTAGGTTTGTCATAGTTTTTCTTCTAGGGAGCAAACATCTTTTAATTTCATGGCTGCAGTCATCATCTGCAGTGATTTTTGAGCCCAAGAAAATAAAATTTGTCACTGTTTCTATTTTTACCCTGTATATTTGCCATAAAGTGATGGGACCAGAAGCCCTGATCTTTGTTTTTTGAACGCTGAGTTTTAAGCCAACTTTTTCACTCTCCTCTTTCATCTTCATCAAGAGGCTCTTTAGTTCCTCTTCACTTTGTGCCATAAGGGTGATGTCATCTGCCTATCTGAGGTTATTGATAATTCTCCCGGTATTCTTGATTTCGGCTTGTGCTTCATCCAGTCTAGTGTTTCACATGATGCACTCTGCATAAACAAGCAGAGTGACAATATATAGTCTTGACATACTCCTTTTCCAATCTGGAACCAGTCTGATGTTCCATGTCCGGTTCTAACTGTTGCTTCTTGACCTGCATACACGTTTCTCAGGTAAGGTAGTCAGGTATTCCCATTTCTTTAAGAATTTTCCACTGTTGTTGTGATCCACACAGTCAAAGGCTTTAGTGTAGTCAATGAAGCAAAAGTAGTTTCATCACTGCACTGCATCTTAGCTCTGGTAGGTTGGTGCCCAGAACAAACAGGTTTCATTCTTTTTCTAACTATAAGACGTGAAAGGCCAAGAAAAAGCAAATCAAGGGCTTAGGGAGATTTTAGTCTACAAATGCCATCAGCACACTTTATTTCATCTTCAGTTGCTAAAACTTCATGGCATAGACAAGAAAGATTTAATATTACCAGATATACTCCCAAACAATGACCACTATAGTATGGCTTGGTTAAACCAGAGATTACAATAATTTTGCCTTACCTCTTTCCGGTGGTTTACAGTTTAAAGTGCTTCATATACCTTATCCTTGGATGTTAGTCATGGTGTGAAAAGAATATAAAAATTAATTCAAAAGTTGAAGATAATTAGTAAAGAAAAAAGATTATTCAGCTTAATTCATTTAAGAATTAAGTTGGGCTAAATTCATTTTTCTAACAATTGATATGCTAATTTAGATTACTCTAGGAAGTCTATTGTGTGGCAATCTTTTGTTAATATAGTTCAAGATATTTTGTTAATTTGAAAGTTCAGAATTTCATACAATAGATTTTCCAGTGTTTTTTCTCCTATAAACCAAACTTATGTTAGTGTGACATGAAAGAATTAAGATAAATCAGATAATAAAATTTTCTGATAGGAAGATATTTGCTATTTAAACAATATTCTCCTAAATAGGGAGAAATTCAAGTCTGTTTTTGAGAATGTAGTGAAGGTTCTTTAAGTCTGATATTACATCAACCTACCTCTCAGTCATTTTCAGATGCACTAGGTTATATCCTCACTCTTTTCCTTCAAAATTTCTATATTTAAATTTTTCACAAATTCATATTGACCAAACTAAGGAGGCTTAACTATAAAGATGATATTTTTCTAAATCTTAAAAAAAAAAAAATGGCTTCAGACACTTTAGAAAAAAATAACTAAGAAAGGATCTGGTTATAACAGATTGAGCTCACACCTAATCCTTATTCCATCCCTCACAAACCCTAGAAATAAGGCAAGATAAATATAATAAACCAGTAAATTCATAACTACTGGAGAAGATAAGAGTAACAGTTGAAGAACAAAAGCTATGAGGTTCTTCTAAAGCATGGAAAGCAGACAGGTCCAAAATTTTAAAACCATGGCCGGAAATGAAAGAACTGCTATAAAAGACCATTTATGAACTGACAGAAGTATTCCAGTGTATCAGTTACAGAAGCAGAGAAGCAGGACCAGGAGTGGAGATATCTATATCCCTATGTACAAAGAGATTTATTTCAAGAAATTGGTTTACCCATTTGCCCAATTGTGGGGGCTAGTTTTGATCTCTGTGAAGCTCTATGAAGCTATGGTCTCTATAAAGTTATTATTTCTCCCACTTATAGGGTTATCATTACCATCTTTCTAAATTCCATATATATGTGTTAGTATACTGTATTGGTCTTTATCTTTCTGGCTTACTTCACTCTGTATAATGCGCTCCAGTTTCATCCATCTCATTAGAACTGATTTAAATGAATTCTTTTTAATGGCTATAATTAGCCTCCAACTAATAAAAATAAATGAAAAAAAAAAAGACTAACTGGCAAAAAAAAAAAGTTATTATCTCTCCTGCCTTGGAGCCAGATCCATGCAGGTGGCTCAGCCCTTCAAATAAGGAAGGCCTCCCAAATTCAGGCCCCAAAACACTTCTTGGGTCAAGATCACAGTTACCAGCTGCCATTGGAAAAGCCTGAGCTAGATCTCCTTTCCTCACAGTAATCATGTATTGGTCATGTTGCTGATCAGTTGCTCAGTCATGTCCGACTCTTTTCGACCCCATGGACTGCAGCACACCAGGCCTCCCTGTCCTTCACCAACTCCTGGAGTTTGCCCAAGTTCATCTTCCTTGCATCGATGATTCTGTCCAGCCATTTCATCCTCTGAATGGATCCTCTGCCCTCTTTTCCTTCTGCCCTAAATCTTTCCTAGCATCAGGGACTTTTCCAATGAGTTGTCTGTTTGCAACAGGTGACCAAAATACTGGAACTTCACTTTCAGAACTCGGTGAAAACTCAGGGTTGATTTCTCTTAAGATTGACGGGTTTGATCTCCTTGCTGTCCAAAGGACTTTCAGGAGTCTTCTCCAGCACCACAGTTTGAAGGCATCAATTCTGTGGTGTTCTGTCTTCTTTACCATCATGATCCAGCTAAAACCTCTGGCTAAGAAAGATAACCACCAATACAGTATACTAACGCATATATATGGAATTTAGAAAGATGGTAACAATAATGCTATATGCAAGACAGAAAAAGAGACACAGATGTATAGAACAGACTTTTGGACTCTATGGGAGAAGGCGAGGGTGGGATGATCTGAGAGAATAGCACTGAAACATGTATATTATCAAGTGTGAAACAAATCGCCAGCCCAGGTTGGATGCATGAGACAAGTGCTCAGGGCTGGTAAACTGGGATGACCCAGAGGGATGGGGTGGGGAGGGAGGTGGGAGGGAGGATCGGGATGGGGAACACATGTAAATCCATGACTGATTCATGTCAATGTATGGCAAAAACCACTAAAATATTGTAAAGTAATTAGCCTCCAACTAATAAAAATAAATGAAATAAATAAATAAATAAATAAAATCTCTGGCTACTTTGGTTAAGAAAGCCAAGGAAGGATCATACCCAACAGCCTGGTCTCAAAAGTACTAACTTAACAGCTGACCACAACAGGCTAAGAGGCGAGCTCAGAGAGCTTCTCCTGCTAATGCACTGGTTTCCTTGGGAAGCCCCCAAACCACATTATATTCAACGTAGTTTATTCTGGCAAGCTTGATGTGGGTTGTATTTTAGATCAATCCACTTATTCTCAGTTCAAGGGATGCTTTCTTAAACAGACACAATTGTTCAACTTCTTTTAAAATACAAGCTGAGTGCCAGAAGCCAACTAAGAGAAATGTCTTCATGTCCAGCGGTTGCTTTGACAGCAGTTCTTACTGTATATATACAAGCACAGGTTACACATTCCATGTAAAGTGCTGACCAGTGGTGGAGGAACCGTTCTGGGGCATCCTTCACAGAATGAGATGTTATCTCAATGGATAAGTTGTCTCAGACTTTCTTTAAGTGGGATGCATCCTATTTTTTCTCTTAAACCTCTAACAAATAGGCAGATATCTCCATAGTGCAAATTACAGAAACTTGAGTTCAGAGTCCAAGAATGTAAAAACTAGACTAACAACTAGATGACTACTACATATGGAACCAGTCCACGAAGTTAAGCTGATTTTAAAGGCTTCAACTCAAGTACACAATGAGTGATGTTTACTTTGAAACTCTATCTTTTGAGCTTTTCAGTGATCTTTTTATGGTGTGGCTGCCTTTCCCATGAGGGGATCTTATTTGTCACAGTGGGTGCTTAGTAGCATTACCCTTCTGAATGGCCAACAGGGTTCCCCACTGTTTCACAACCATTTGCAGAACAGTGTCAGTCTCTGGGGCCCTTCATGTTTTTCTCCTCTGGTACAACAAGACAAATGCACTGAAATTGTGCCAAGATTTCTCTTCAACCCTAGCATGAGATAAAGCGGATTTACAGGCAAAGAACTCCCTTGAACAGCAGCCAAAAAAGCAGATAACTTTTAAATAGCACAATGTGGTAGAAGAAACTGCCGTGTGGCAGTCTACTGTGGAGAAAAATAGCAACTATTTACAGTACATGTTGGCAAACTATCTATGTATAAGCTCTAGAAAAGGTGAAGAGTTACCATACTGTTTCTGGGTTTCCTTACACTGCTAACACCGAACTGAATGTTACAAATAGAAGTTTACATTTTTAGTGTTTATCATTAACCACGTTCAATTGATTTACAACAATCAACTATCTAATTCAACTTGAATGGAAATGAATTCAAAGAATACATTAAAAGGAACATATTATGATAAATTACCTAATATTTTATAGATGTACTACACCTTTCACTTTAAGAGATAAATAACAGGTAATTGCTTTCTTTTACTGAAGCTCTCTTTTCTTTTTCTATATAAAATGATTCATCCTCAGATTTCTCTAAATAGTGAATTCTCAATGTTCTCAAAGTATAATTAGATTTCAAAAATTCCTTTAAAAAACATGTTTTCTGGAACATTTCTATTGAGTCAAATGCAATTTGTTACGCCAAGATTCTCAAGTCATTAACATAGGAGATTCAATGGTGTTATGAGGTTTAATTAATTTCCAAAATCACAATACACAGATTTTCATTATATTTTTTTGTTTGTTTTGGCCATGTGGCTTGTGGGAATCTCAGTTCCTCAACCAGGGATTGAAACTGGGACTCTGGCAGGGAAAGCTCAAGTTCTAATCATGGGACCTCCAAGGAATTTCCAAGACACTGATTTTTAAACATACATAATATGAAGAGACAAAATGTCTAGTAGCCATGGAAATAGCTATGTCAACCGTAACAGAGCCCATAGGAGAAAAATGCTTTAGTCTGAAGATCAGTAATAATCCAGATGCAAAAGAATTGTTGACTCTGACAGGGTAGGAAAAATCCATCAAGATCTCTCATCTTCCCTAGTCCTCATTTTTATTCACCTACAATGTTCTGATAGTTAATTTGTTGCTCAAGTACCTTAATACCAGGAAAGAAAGTTCACTGATTTAGGGGAGGGGGGACTAGTTCTTATTATATTGATAAACTGTTTAACAAACTTATTTGATGAGTTCTCCACATATGGATAATGTCAAGTTACTGGACCCAGACTGTTGGGGACAAAGTCCTGTAAGTCCAACATGGTGCTGGTCAGAAGACTTTAGATCAGTGGTTCTCAAACCTTTCCACAACATGGCATGTTTGGAAAATGATAATACATATAAGCCACACTGATGTGAACTGGAAGGGACTCTATTAAGAGTCAATATGGGGCTTGGTGAAGAAAAATTACCAAATTATATATATATTGCATATTTACAATAAGGAAAAATTAGTAGAGATATTAGTATAACTTTTATTTATTTATTTTTAATTAATTAATTTATTTTTGGCTGCATTGGGTCTTCGTTGCTGCACGTGGGTTTTCTCTAGACGTGGCTAGCAAGGGTCGCTCTCTAGTCACTGTGTGCAGGCTTCTCATTGTGGCTTACTCTTGCGGAGCATGGGCTCAGTAGCCTGTGGCATATGGGATCCTCCCAGACCAAGGGTCGAACCTGTGTCCCCTGCATTGGCAGGCGAATTCCTATCCACTGCACCACCAGGGAAGTCCCTAGTATAACTTTTAAATGAAAAGTTGCATTTGTTTCTGTAAATATTTTACACACACACACACACACACACACACATATACTTCTGATTTGCAGCTGGAAACTGCTATATGTAATTCCTGATCTAAACTTTTCATATTCTTCATACCTTCATCAGCAACCGTGTTTACATAAGAAAAGGCAGCAAACAATAGATGATACTTTTTCTTTAATGAATGAAAACTGCTTTTTTGCTCGTAATCAGATAATCTGATCTTTAATATTGCAAAATTTTACTTCATAGGTTTATAATTTTTAAGCATTAAAACTCTCAACTTTCTTTGACAAATGTAACATTGAAATAATTTACAATAATGAATATTTAATCCTTTAAAATGTTTTCATATTATTTCAAAATTTTAATGAAGTTTTTCTTCTAGAATAAAGATATTGCTCTACTCATCTCACTAATTTTTTAGGATTCCAATTCTACCACTTGCTAAACATCAGTGAGTGATCATTTTTTCCTTTGAATTCATTACTGTTGGCAGTGTACATTACAATATTTCTTGTGGTCCTTCCAATCTTGGACCAGGCTCATTAAGATGGTCAAAATTTGGTTAATATATTTCTTAAGCTAACAAGCCAACCTTCAAATTTACACAGAATTATTTTATACTCACACTTAACACCCAAAATTTCAATTCTTCTTTTAGCTCAGAAACTCTTGGTGAGAATATTAAAACTTTACTCTTCTGACAACTTTCAAGGGTACAATACAGTGTGGATAACTATAATCATCATACTGTATATCACATCTCCAGAACTTACTGATAACTGAAAATTTATACCTTTTGACCAATAGCCTCCCACTTTCCAGGGTCTTCAGTCTTTCAGCCCCTGGAAATCATCATTCTACTCTGTTTCTATGAGTTCTAATGCTTTCAGGTTGCACTTATAAGTGAGAGCATATCATATTTGTCTTTGTCTGACATTCTACTTAACGCCCTCAACGTCCATCCATTTTGGCATAAATGGCAGGAGTCCTTTCTTTTTTATGGCTGAATAATCTTCCATTGTGCATAGATACACATGTTCTTTATCTGTTTGTCAGTGGACATTTCAGTTGTTTTCATGTCATAGTTACTGTGAATTATGGTCCGCAGTATTGCTTTGAAAGTCATCTCTCAATGTTATGCCTAGAACCTGTCTGTCCAGTCTTAGCACCAATTCTCTAAATCTCTAATTCCCTGCTAACTAGAATAGATTTTTTTTGTCTGCAATGGAACTTCAAATGCAATGTAATTGAAACCAGAAGTGATCATTGACCTTAGAAGCGCAAAGATATAAATCTTGAACTGGTTACTTGACTTGACTGAATTTGAAAATGGCAGATTGGCTTACTTTGAGAGGACGTCTTATTGGGAGTCACTTGTGGTAGCCTAGAAAAAAGTACCTATTGGAGACAGTTTTGACAGACCAAGGGGCTACTGCTATAGAACAGTGTGGTTGACAAAAGGGCTGCAAGGGATGTGGAGTGGGTGAATTACTTCTAAATATATTCAGTGATTCTGAGACAGAAAATGACAATTTTAAGATCCCAGTAGAAGCCATGGCTAGAGAACCAAAGAGTGCTTAAGACAGACACACAATGATATTTTCTCTCTTACAACCATTGTCTGGATTGCGGTTTATGAATGTGCTGAATTCAGAGCCTCACTAGGCTTCTGAGAAGGCCTAGAAGAAATGACCAACTCAGTAGCAGTGAGCAACCCTAATGTTTAGATTATGGTCTCTAAATTTCATTTTCCTGGTTCATTATCTAATGAACCAAGGCAGAAAATATTTCCAAACTACACATAAGATAAATAACTTGTATCTAGAATATATGGGCTTCCCTGGTGGCTCAGTGGTAAAAGAATCTGCCTGCAATGCTGGACACAAAGGTTCAATCTCTGGGTCAGGAAGATCCCCTGGAGAAGGAAATGGCAGCCCACTCTAGTATTCTTGCCTGGGAAATCCCATGGACAGAGGAGCCTGGCAAGCTACAGCCCATGGGGTTGCAAAAGAGTCAGATACGACTTAGCAACTAAACAACAGCAACCTCCAGAATATATAGTTTATTCTTACCACTCAATAATAAGACAAACAGCCCAGTTAAAAGTACAAAAATATTTGGACAGATACTTCACAAAAGAAGATACTGAAATGGTTAACAAGTATGGAGAATCAGCTCATCATGATTAGTCATAAAGGAAATGCAAATTAAAACCAGAAGGAGATAATACTACATAACCAAACGGAAGACTAAAAGTAAAAGGCTTGACAATACCAAGTATTTTAGGGCATAAAGCAAATGGATCTCTGACTCATTGCTGATGGAAATACAAATATAGTATAGTTCCTTTAAAAAACAGTTTGGCAAGTTTTGGTAACATCAAACATACACATGGCATAAGACCCAGAATTTATACTCTTGGGTATTTTCCCAAGGAAGAAGAAACATATGTTCACACAAGAACCTGTGTATAACTGTTTAGAGCATATTTATTTATAATAGTCCAAAACTGGAAAGAACCCAAATGTCCATCAGCAAGCAAATGGATGTGGTCCATCCATGCAGTGCAATACTACTCAGCAACAGAAACAAACTGCGGATACATGCAACACCATGGACAAATCTCAAAAGCATTTGCTGAATTAAAGAAGCCAGACTGAAATGGTAGTGCTTTGTGTGGTTCCATATATGTTTATAAAAATGCAAATTAAAGGAAGATAAAACAGGGAAGTGGGATGGAGAAAGAGATTTTACTTTTAAGGAGCATGAAGGAAATTTGGGATGATGATGGGAGAGATTTTTTTTTGCTAAGGTCAATCAAAGGGCATTTGGAAGTCACCTCGCAGAGACTCTGACCGAGGCGCTTCACTGGGAGAACGCACCGGCACCTAGGAGTGTGTGAATCTATAGCCTGTTCTCTGGACAGAAGCGGAGTTGGCTCTGCTTCCTGATTTCGTTGTCAATGGGGCTGGCTCTCAACAACTAGAAGGGGAAGATGCTCAATGTCTATCCTGCCTGCAAAGCCTGGGAGTCAGACACCGAGGATGCACATGCCTTCTCAGGTACCTACCTCTAAACGCGGTTGGGCTATGGGGCAGCCAAGCTGGCGTTTCCACTGCCCAGGCGCACGCGGGCGCTGACTGCGCAGGTGCGGCTCCCTGTCGCCTAGCAACCAGTCACAACAGCGAACTAGCAGGCGCGCGCTGGCGGCGGTTGGTACTGTTCGCCAGAACAGAGGAGCCGTTGCCCGGCTGGATCTCCCTGCAGGTAAAGGCGATTGGGCTGCTGCACCGCTATCCTGGGGGTTTGGAGAGGCCCAGGGAAAGACTTGGGGAAAGAGCAAGTGCCCCGCGTGTAGGAGCATCCGGGGCAACTAAGGGAAGACCTTGGAAGGATCCCTGGGTCCCTGCCCTATGCCCGCAGAATTAGACTGGGGTCCCAGTGAATTTCATAAGCGTGCCAACAGCGTCCTATTCAACAGGTGACAAAACTGAGGTCCAGATCGGGTATCTGAGGGTCTAAGATTCCGTTACTTGACTCTGAGCAATTAAAAAAGTGGGTCCTCTGTTGTTCTACACCTTCTCAAAAAAAAAAAAAAAAAAAAAAATCTCGTTAGAAAACGTTTAAGATAGCATAAGGCTGAAAGTTCTCTAAGAAGATCAGTAAATTCGTGGAAAAATGATTCCAATAATCAAGACTATGAACATTCAAAACATTTGTTTTCATGTCCAATGCCGTGAGGTTCATACCTTTTAGCCCTGTTATTTTATGCTAGGGATTTAAACTAAAGAAACAATTTTAGGTGAGGATGAAAATTTTACCTCTAAGAATGTTCATTTGCAGTCTGCACATAATTTCAAAAAGTTGAAAAC